>NC_072736.1:162259901-162522401 GCF_026930045.1 Uloborus diversus
ACTATTATTGTGAGAATAATTTAAACACTAAAAGACTTGAGTTGTTCATAATACATGAGACCCTCACATTCTGTTTGGAAAAGAAAAAAAAATCCACCACTTTTCGATGTTTTAAAACGAAAGAAAATGAAGGGAAGGGCAAAAAATAAGTTTTTGAACCTAAATCTGCAAATTTCTACCTATGTGTATAAAAAAATTCGCTTTCTATGCGACAATATTCATTTCCTTAGCTATCAATTAGAATAAAACACGAAAATTTCAAACTTACGAATGTACTTTTTAGTTCAAGAACATATTTCGGAAATTTTGACCCGCATAAAGGATAACCATTTTAAGTTAGTGTTTGCAAACATTTTCTCGAGTTATGCGTGAGTAATATGTTGTTTATTAAGAAATCGTTCATATTCTTTTTGGTATTTCAAAAAAAGAAAAAAAAAAGCTTAATTTTTCAAAAATTGCCAAAATTGCTTATTTAAAAAAAATAACGGGAAAGTAGGGAAAAAGTTGCCGGTTTTCTGGTTTCCCGGTTTATTGGTTCCCGGATAAAAGGTTCTGCACTGTACTATATAAACTCCTCGCAAAATTGGGGGGCATTGTCCCCTTCGTCCCCCCCCCCTATAAATCCACCCATGCTCTTCTGAACTACTCAAAAACGAAAAAATAATGATTTTTTTTTTTAATTTTTGGAAGATGTGTTGTTGCTACATAAAGACCGCCCAAAACTGGGGGGCATTGCCCCCCTCTGACCCCCCATAAATCCGCCCATGTATGGAGAGCCCCCTCACATAGAAATAGGTAAGTATAATTAATATCATTTCCGCAGCACTGGAAAGTCAAAAAACATTAATAAAAAATTTTAATATCTTGACAAATTCACTCAAACTACGCAAATGTTTTGTATTAAAGAGCACTTAATAATCAAGTTTGATATTGCAATTTTTTTTTATTAATAAAAGTTTTATTTTGTGGGCAGATTAAATTTTTGGAACTTGAGAATCTAAGAGAAAAAAACCATGAGGCTTCATCACAGTAATATACGGTAAAACTTCTATGAGCAAACCGCTTTCATACAGCAACTACTACAACTCAAGATCGTTGTTTTGAAACTGATTAATTCTGATAAATTAACAAAATGTAACTAGTTTAACTCAGTTAATAGGAAATACTAAAAACTTGCTAGCTTGTTAATTTTAGATGATATTCCTAACAACCGTGTATAAGTATAATTGTGGAAAAAATATATATATATTTACATTTTGAAACTAATTTCTGCCATTTTATAATTACTAATACACACATAGCAATTTAATTAAATTGAGAAACATTTATCTTGCTTCTTAAAACTTACCATTTTTGAGGAAAAATCTTGTGTATTTAGATTTTTTAGCCCTATTAAATTTTATCATTCACATATCTTAGCATAAGATGCATAGTGTCATTTGTATAGTGATATTGTCTGGAAGCATCTTAGAAAATTGTACTAAAGAGAGATTCCAGAATAAAATATACAGTTTTACCTCTTAAGAAAATGAAATGTTCACAGGTAAACAGGTGTGCAAGCTTTATTCTCCATGAAAAAAAGATTTAGTATACACCGCCATGAGCGCCCATATGCAAAATTGTAAGGGGGGGCTCAGATATTTTAACCATGGTTTATCATGAAATTTTCCCCATGAAAACCAATTTCAGGACAGATTAGAGTCATTATAATTGGACATTTTTAATTACTTATTCATTAGTGGCTGGAGAAGAAATATTTTAACATTTTTGCAAAGAAAAAAATACTAAAAACTAGTATGTTGTGGCCATCACGAAACTTTCTTCTATATTTTTCTTTTTTTTTTTCTGATCCCTCCCCATGCTTGATGAGGAAGCAATATTCCCAACAAAAACAAAGTTTCACATGAAAAAACTTGACGACCATTCCAATGTCTGAATTATTGCAAAAGCAAAGCAAAAAGCGAAAAATGAAAGTTATTTTAAAAGCCTTGCTTAAATTAATTACAAATATTTTATTTATTAACAAACATAAGATGGCAACAGTTAAAAATTTTAAATCATTGAGATAATATTTCCTATCATTTCCATACAATTAAAATCACGAGAAATACGCAGACGACAATCTATTACGATTTATCTTTCTTATTGTTGCATTAATAAAGCTATTTTTATTCGCAAAAAAAAAATAAATAAATAAATAAAAAATAAATCCACACCTCTTGGAGCGATTGGCGTCCAAATTGAACCAAAGCCTGTTTACATATGGATTCACATATATTCCAAATTTCAACTAGAACGCAGCATTACTTCTTGAGATAGGGCACTCACAATGGAAAAAAAGAACGGGCGATTGCGCTACCCCCCTTTTTAGCTGTTGACACCAAAATAAAATCAGCTCTTATACCCACTAAGGGCTACTTGCCGTTAAATTTTTCTTTCATTCCGTTCATTATTTCTTGAGATACAGCAGTCACAATTGACGACAAAAAAGTTCTATAGCTCAACCCCCGTTTGAGTTATTGACACCAACATTTAATCAGCACCTGTTCCTGTTAATGGCAACACATGGACCAAATTTTGTTTGATTCCGCCAGTTACTTCCTCAGGAATAGCAAGCACGCGTAACTCAAAAAACGTCCCATTGCACCACCCCCCTTGGAGGGATTCGCGCCAAAAACCAATGGGCACAAGTTCACATAGCGGCACATATGTGTACCAAATTTCGTTCGATTTCATGCGGTAGTTTTTGCTGTAGAGCGGCCACAAAAAACTGGTCACACACAGACGTGACACACACACATACACACACACACACACATACACACACAGACAGACAGACATTTTCCAAAAATAGTCGAAATGGACTCAGCACACCTCAAAACGTTCGAATCCGTCAAAATTCGAAATTCGAAAATTTGCACGAATCCAATACTTTCTTCTATATATTAGATATAGAAGAAAGTAACAAGGAAGTTCTAATTTCTAAGGGGGGCTCGAGCCGCCCCCCTTGCCCTCTATATGGGCGCCCTTGTACACCATATAAAATGCTGAGTAATTTCTCAAAAAAAAAAAGTTACAGTATTAAATCATGAATAGATTTAGTGCCAAGCTCAGAAAATGTTGCTTATCTTAGCTGAATCGATTATTTCAGAAAGGGCGTAAGACCAATGGATTCCCATAGGACATACGCCCCTTCTGAAATAATCAATTCGCTGAAACTTGCATTTTATTGTACATATTATGTGTGAATTCTTTATCATAATTTAAAAGCAAACTAAACTCAAATAGCAAAATGTTCATTTTAGCCGTGATTTTGTATTAACCCTAGTCACTTGAAGAGAGTTCAATTGTATATTATGAATTTTTTTATTGCACTCTTAAATAAAATACATCACTAAAATGCATACAAAACATTTCTCCCTTTAGCTTTTTTTTAATTTATTTTACCTTCTAATGTAAATCAAATGCTAATCAATTTTAGATGAGAGCCTCTCTCTAGCACTAGGTACTCCCCCACTTGATTTCTTTCTTTCTTTCTCCCCCCCCCCCCCCCAAGTTCTAAATTGACTACTGGCTGAAAAACATGCATCAGGTATAGAAACAGATCAGATTGTGGAAAAGATGTAAACTGCAGTGGAACTGTAGAAATCTGAAATAGTTGGGGCCGAGCCCTGTTTGGATTTCTGAAAGTTTGGATTTACCGGGTGGCCTATTTAAACTCCTGTTATTAGCTTAATAGTGAAATGAAATTCTTTATTTTAAGAAAATAATAACGCAATTTTATCCCTGATAAAGCATGAGTAAACGGCAGTATCTGCAAAAATGAGTTTTCAAGACATTTGAAGTAATGCATTTTCACTTGAATACCAACAATAGGGAAAAGTTGGAGCTAGACATTTTTGTTGGACTTTTTATTCAACAGAAACCAAATAAGCAAGCTACTTCTTTACTAATAATAAAGCAGAAAGTCTCTCTGTCCGGAGGATGTCTGGATGTCTGGATGTCTGTGACGCGCATAGCGCCTAAACCGTTCGGCCGATTTTCATGAAATTTGGCACAAAGTTAGTATGTAGCATGGAGGTGTGCACCTCGAAGCGATTTTTCGAAAATTCGATGTGGTTCTTTTTTTATTCCAATTTTAAGAAAAAAACTATCATAAATTACGAAATTATCATAACGTGGAACCGTAACATGGGCACAAGCCAATTGGTGAGATACGAAATTATCATAACGTGGAACTGTAACGTCGGTACAAGCCAATTGGCGAGAAAATTCACCATACATTATTTGTAAATATACAAGCGAACCAAAAGACCTTTAATTTTTCTATTACGGTCAAAGCCGTGCGTGTGCCACTAGTGTACAATAAAGCTACAGTATCATCGATGAAAAAAAAATGAAATATCAAAAATTTACAGTTACTGCCCTTTACCTGCCCATGGCAGAGCAGCAGAAAGATGCAAGAAGTACATGAAATACACCGCCAGCTCAGTCAATTTCAGCCGAGGACTGCAGTTTCGTGCTTATTAGCACTCATCAGCCCGGCATAGGAAGTGGCTGAGCTGGAGGTGGAAAACCTCTTAAGGAAGCCAAGAGTGCCTTAACAAACTGGTAGCTATTACAGAATTAGCACAGACCAGACGAGTGACCGAAGCAGTGATTCGGTTCAACTCGAAGATTGAAGGCAAGGCAAGTATATTCAGTAAGTTATGGTATGTTCAAGAAGTGTCATCAAGAAGAATTAAGTTTGTTGCATGAAAAAGATTACTAAACTCAGTTCTACACAATAAGGTACATTGATGTAATATACATTCTATTAACATGTTTGCTAAGAGTAGCTGTCATAAAAAAACTAACTTCGCTTTTGAGTGGTGGTTATCGATTTTTTTTTTGTTTTTCAAATTTAATATTAGGTCTTCTCCTCAAGAGCTGTTCAGATTATCCAGAATTTCGAACCTCCGGAGTTTCTGAGGCTCCATTATACTACAAATACAAAAGTGATGACCAGCAACAGGCTCTGGGCCCAGCTAGACTTGTCCTAGTCAATTTACAATCCCCAGTGAAGATCAATGGCCCTCTTAAAACTGTCGACTCCCTTGCTCATTACCACCTCTTCCGGTAAGCTGCTCCAAGGTTCCACTACCCTACTATAATAATAATTTTTCCTAATATCCATGTTAGCCTGAGATTTAAATAGCTTAAAACAATGACCCCTTGTCCTGTTTTCAGTGCTAAACTTAAGCCCCGTAACATCTTTCATTTTAATAAATTTAAACAGCAGAATCATGTCCCCTCGGTCTCTTCTTTGCTCAAGACTGTACATTTTTAGCCTTCTAAGCCTGGAATCATAATCTAAGTGGGAAAGTCCACTTATTAGCCTTGTAGCCCGCCTTTGAACCCTTTCCAATACATTAATGTCTTTCTTAAGATAAGGAGACCAAAACTGAACAGCATACTCCAAATGAGGTCTTACCAAACTTCTATATAAGGGCAGAAGAACCTCTTTAGATTTGTTTGAAATAGATCTATTGATAAACCCAAGCATCTTATTGGCCTTGTTACTAGCAATGCTGCACTGTTGGCTAAACTTTAAATCCTGACTTATTAAGACCCCCAGATCAGTAACATTGTCTGCCTGACTAATGACTGAACCTTACAAATAATAACTTGTACACTTATTTCCATGCCCTAAATGTAGCACTTGACATTTCCCAACATTAACAGCCATACCCCATTTATCAGCCCACTCCGTAATATGATCTAGATCCTCTTGCAGCTGTTTTGCTTGTTCTGCATTGTCTACAGTCCCCATAACTTTGACATCATCAGCAAAACAATTCATGTTCCCAGAAATCTTTTTGTGAATATCGTTCATAAAAACAACAAACAAAACAGGCCCTAAAACTGATCCTTGAGGAACCCCGCTTAAAACCTCACTCCAATTAGAGTAATTTCCCCTTTACAAGTGCCCCCTACAAGTGCACACAGATTAATACACTCGTGGTACAGTATATTCAGATAGTTACCTTTAAATTCCTTATTAAGTATAGCCAACTGGCTTTTGTATAACCGTTCTTCAACCTCTAGAATGTCAAGGCAGGAATTAAGGACACCAATTTGAGCTTGTGTAACTTCCTCTTCAATTCGCTGAATTTCATACATGGTGCTCTCATCGTAGTTCAAATAAGCTAACTACATAAAAGAAGGAAATTATTAATGGATAGAAACACAGCATACGCATAAAATACAAGGTTGAAAATCCAGGCTGTTTTAACATACTTGATTCTTGATTTTGTCCCGCTGAAATTCCTTTGTGCCTTTCAATGCGTTGCGCAACTTGAGTTCTTCTTGACAAACCTGCACCTCTAATTTGAGCAACCTTGGCATACCATGAAGTTCAAAAGCAACTCTGCCAAATTTCTTTTTGTCGGAAATCATACGATCTCGCTGTCCTAAAAAAGCATGTATATGTTTTTAAAAAACTGCTGGTTAGTAAAACTACAAACATTTTTCGACCATTTCATTTTTTTTTTTTGTCAGATTTATTGCAAAGAGGCAGCAAAGCTGTTCTTTTCCAGAAATTTTCGAAATTGAAGTCTAAAACATGCAACTTTCAGTCATCTTTGGTGACTGGAGGAAAGGGGAGATTAGAGGTGCTTGAATGAGGCCTCTGTAGCTTGAATGACATGTTTTGGATTCATATAAAATGATTTAAACTTAGGGGCCATTCATTAATTACATAATTGTCCCGAGGGGAAGGGGGGTTGGAAAAATCTCTACATACCTGTACTTTGGAGAAGGGGGGGGGTGAAACCCATTCTTACGTAATATTTTCTAAGTCATAATTTTAAATTAGAAATCGGGTGGTCAAGTGGTGTGGCAGGGATTATATCTCATTTGTGTCTGGAAGGTAAAAAACGTATTAGGATGAGCTGTTTTTTACTTGATTTGCAAAGAAGGAATAGTGTAAAATATTTTAAAAGAATTTTGCACTATGTATGGCATGTTTTATTTTAAATTATTATCGCATCATATACAAAAAATATGTTGAAACAACATTAAGTCTAGATTATCTGAATTGATCTCGTTTTAATTTATTTTCTTTGAAATTAATTAAAACTAGTCTATCATTATTTTAAAAGTGTTATTGGTTTGTTGATTGTGTAACTGATTTATGTTTAAGATTATTTGAAAACAAACATTTAACTACTGATAAATGATATTCCAAAGACTAGATAATTATCATGGTAATTTGTAGTTGATAGCAATAAAATAATATAAGTTATCTATTAAAAAATAAAAGTCTTTGATTTAACGCCAAACTGGGAGTTTTAGTGTAACTGATCTGTTTCTAAAAATATTTTTTATTATTTTGAAAAACGAAATGGAATCTTACGTAAGAATGGTGGGAGGGGTTTGAAAAATCTTACGTACCCTTTGGGGTTAAGAAGGGTCAAAAATTGCCAAAATCATCCTTATGTAGTGAATAAATGATGCGATTTTTCCCTAAAATCATATTAACACAATTAATGTTAAAGAAAACATAACTTATATCACCTGAAAGAAGACAGAGTGAGTTTTCTTTTGTGTTAGTTTCATGCATGAGTAAATTTTGGCAACTACCTAATCAAAATTTTAAAAACCAAAAACGTTGGTCAATTAGCAAATGTTCAATATGAACAGAATCGCCCTTTCAGAGAAAAAACATAGCAAAAGTTGGAGAAAAATGTCAACCCTGTATGTTTACCTCTAGTATTACTATTTGTGAAACCTTCATCTTTCTTGGTGGAGGCATTAATACCCCTTGAAAATATGAATGTGACTTGCCCTCAAGCATTGCAGTTCTATCTGGATAGTTAAGTTTGTGGAAAAAACTTCTGTCAAACCCCAAAAAATTGAGAATCCACTGAAAGCTTTAAAACTTTCAATGTTTCCAAACCTCGAGTGTTTAAAAAAATTCTGTTTTTACCAATCCTAAATAGCTCTGCAAAAAGGCTCCCGCTTTGAAAAGAATGAAGACATTTTTATAATCCATCATGGATCAGAACAGATTGAATGTTCTAAATTGTATATGTTCGCTCACAAAAATATGAAAGTAAATGCTTAAATTAATGTAACTTTATTTGCGAAAAAGTATCTTCAAAAATTTTAATCACAATTTGTTCGTGTCCTTTAAATAAACTTTTTTTTTGTCTTCTATTTCTTTCATTTGCATACTATCATTATTATTCCTAATTATTACTGTTATTAATTTATCATTATAAATATTTAATATTTGCCAACAATAAGTTAATATATAAATCCTCAAAAAATATACTTTGTGCCCCCTTCCTCCGTCAAATTTTTCGGGATCCACCACACTGATCACAGGTATGAGTTTGGAATGTTCTGTGTAAAACACTTAAGCTATAATAACAAGCCAGCAGGGACCGACTAATAGATCTCAGGATCCTGTGTACAAAGCCATTTGGAGGGGGCCTTTTAAGAGAGCCAGCAAATTTCAGTTAATGTGAGTGGTTTAAATCAAAATAAAACATACAATTATTTTTTAGATGACAGCAAATTGTAAACAGCCTGATATTCCTTTCAGAAGGACATCATATAGAAATTCAATATTAAATTCAGCTCTACTCTGAAGAAAACAGTAACGAAATTTAATTTAATACCAGTCGTTGACGACCATTATAAAAATTATGTAGAAAACGAGATTTGTGTACACTAAGTTTATTTTGTACTGAAATGTTTTAAAACAGAATTCGGGGGCTGCCTATTTGGGCACATGCCCTTCTTTAAATCAGTCCCTGCTCGCCTGCTGTCTCAATGCATCCATACGTATGGCATTTTCCAGATCAGCAGCTACAGTTACAGTGAAGCACCGTTTATAGGTTTTTAGAGAGACTGTATGAAAAAAGTGTTATAAAGGAAAAAACATATAATAGGTATACGTTAATGTGTATTGGACTTCTGGAGGGATCAATTAAAAAAACATATACATACAGTGAAATTCGGTTACAACGAATACCAATACAACAAAATTTCCGTTTCAATGAAATACATTTTCAGTCCTGATTTAACTGACATTACATTATTTGAATTCCATTACAATGAAATTCTTGTTACAACGCACAAAATTTGCGGTGTCTTGAAGTTTGTTGTAACAGAATTTCACTGTATATGATAAAAACGTATAAAAGAGAAACGTACAAATGGTGCTTCACTGTATAAAGGTTTAATAGAAATACAAAGAGGGGGCAAACAAAGGGTGGGGATAAATTCAATAGTTCTTAGTGAGAAAAAAAGCCCTTTTTTTCAATCTAAATGAGGCAAAAAAAAGAAATGAAACCTATGTCATCTTAAATTTAAAAAAAAATACATATGAATGAATAAAAGTAATGTAACAATATTCACACAAAGTTCATATTCATGGTTTAAAGATGCATAATTGTACATCTGAGAACCATATGTGAATAGGGGGTCCATGTGGACCACTTTGGAACCACCGTCTTATTATTTTTCAATTTTCAATGCTTATCCTCACAACCAGGACATAAATTCTAACAAAAGAAGTGAAGAGCCTTGTACAAATACTTTAAACATTTGTAACTTCCCAAGCTGGATTCAAAGATGTATTTAGCATCTTGATTTGAAGACCAATGCAATAATTCTTACCAAGGACCAAGTTAAGAGTTTTCCGGTAATACTCTTGATAAAGTTGCTGCAGGGCTTCAGCTGCAATTAAAATATCTTCATTAGATTCATAAAACTCCTTTTCTGCCTTTTCTTTGATAGCAGGACCTACTTCTTCACTTAACCTCAACTTAGCTGCCTTCATACGACTCCTCGAAACTTCTCGGAGCTGCAGAAATGGCTGCAGTTGAAAATTATACAGCTCTGCAAGACAGTCAAAAATGTTCGAGCTTATTTGGTCTTCCAGAGCATATATTGTTGAAACTTGCAGCAAAGATTCAGCTCTTTCTCTTAACTGGAGAATTTCTTCTAATTCTTTGGAAGCTTTTTCAAGAGCGTTCTCTAACGTTTTTTGCCTAAATTCAGTTAAATTTTCTTCGTAACAACTTATTGGATCTTCATCTCCAAACACAACAGCCAGAACTATTTTCTTGCCGACTGCTTTGACAGCTGCATCCAAGTAATGTTCTACAGCAGAAGAAAGATAGTCAAATTTCTTTTTGGACGGCACATAGTTTGGTTTAACTTCCCTGGGAAAGTCTGCAACTAAATTGGCATCAATTAAACAAAATTGTTTGTGGATGTGATACAGTTCCCTAGGACTAAGTAAACATGCTCTATTTTTATGCGATTGGTCACTGGCTTTACGACATCCTTCGTGAAGCGTTATAGCAATTTTCGATTCGTCACTATTCCAGCCACATATAAATCGAGGAAAGTCTGTAATATCGTTGTGACTGAATAAATCATCTTTAACAGCGACCCAGTCGCTTAAGTCCGGAGAATCCATGTCAAATACTGTTATAATAACTGAAGAAGGGCAAATAACAATGCACGTCTTAATTAAACCCCATACAGGGAAAG
The DNA here is from genome assembly GCF_026930045.1 of Uloborus diversus. Lineage (NCBI taxonomy): Eukaryota > Metazoa > Arthropoda > Arachnida > Araneae > Uloboridae > Uloborus > Uloborus diversus. The sequence continues at coordinate 162,270,453 of NC_072736.1, forward strand.
CGAAGTAATTTGTTCTTTAAGAGCACAACTTTCAAGATAACACAAAAACTATTTATTTCAAACATTTTACGCAAAGAGAATAAGAAAATAGAAATCCCCTTTAAAACAAGCTACCAAATACAAAAGCATACAGACGAATTTAGTTTCAGTTTTCAGTCAGATGATTTTTAATCAACAACAACACGATTTCGCCCACAGCGGTTAAAGAAACAGTTAATTTTACTATTTAAGCATTTTCAAAAAAACTGTTAAAAGTGGAGGAAGAAGATGGAGGGCTGCATGGGCGTATGTAAGGACAATGTTACTGAACATTTGTGTAACGTTAAAAAAACACATTTCATTTCATAATCGCTGTACTTTTATTGTAACGAATTGAATATGCATAGGATCTAGGATGCGTGCACAATAACGATTTTGTGAAAAGTATTGCGAAAAGGCATTAACAAACAAAAAATTGAATTCGTTTCTGACAGATTAAAGTTTTCGCAATTAGGAATTGCGATCAGAATACTCTTTTGTATTTGCAATATACTGACAACCCGGTTATGCCATCCAAAGACTGCTGTTTAGTTCTTGTTATGGATTCATCAGTCTGGAATAGATAATAACCGAGCTGGAGGCAGATGTCACTAATTGAAGTTGAGAATGCCAACAGACTAGTAGCTAAGATATTGCCTATTCCCAAACTGACGAGGCCATAGCAAGAACGAAAATGCTGTCACTGGATGGCATAATTGGACTGTCAGTATATTGCAAGTAGTTCCGCTTTAAAGTGGATTAAGGACGGTAACTTACTGTGCTTAACACTACAAGTTATAATCCTACATATATTTTAACTTATTTATTCAAATCGTTTATTTACGCTACAATCATGCAAAAAGATCACTTATGATTTTTACACAAATGAGTAACAAAAATAGTGGCATTCAAATCACATGGATTAGGAAAAAAAACGTTTTTTAAATTTACAAACAATGGAAATAATCAAACTAACATTCTGGTTTTCAACTCTGAAGCGTGAAAGTGAAAGCTAAGATTCAATTCGTCTATCCTTTTTTTTAGTTATCGGAAAATTATTTAAGACTTCTTATTTGTTTATTTATTTCAGTTAAAACTGTATCCCCCCCCCCTTTTCATAACGCTGTCTTTTTATAGTGTCACAAGAATTTTAAGCTTAATAAATGTATTACATTTAATTTCTCTTAATTTACAAATTTAAATGTAGAATTTTAGGAAATAAATAACGTTTAGGATAAAACTTCTCTGTTTAATAAAGAGGGACATTTTTTTTCCATTTTAAAGATTTTTTTAATATTTCAAATTTTCCGGTTCCTGTTTATACAGATCAAATTTCTAGAGTTAAAAAAAATTATATTCACTTAAATAATGATTCAAAATTATGATAGCAAGAGCGAAACTATGAATGTTGAATGCGCCAAATATTCGCTTTTTATTTTGATTAAATTTACGATTCTTGCATAGTTTCGGTTATCCGGTATGCCTTCAGTCCGTTGTGGGGAAATGCTTGGGTCCAATACAGCTTTGGATACTTTGGTCCTAATAAGCTCAACTCTATGCTTCTGTCCCAGTTAATCCAAATAAACAAGGTTCTACTGTACCTTCAACTTCGAATTACCTTTAAAATTGCGTGAATTTTTCTATTAAGAAATCACGAATTGCTTTTATTGCTTTCGTTTGACCGCAGTTGATATTCCTTTGATTTTATTTTTCTATGCTATAGATTATATGCTTTCTTTTCTATGCTTATTTATTATATTGCAAACTCCTCTGGTCCACGGGCCTGTCCGAGCATGTCCCTCCTCCTGGGCGGTGGCTTTCATGTCTGATCTAGAGTCCTTACAGGGACCGCCAAGGGTATCCGAGAGCATGTCCCTCCTTCTGAGCGGTGGCGTCCATGTTCCTCGGCATCGACTTTATTTATACCTAATTCTCTCGACTTTACATAATCCTCTTTAGACAAAAGCAGCATCGAGAACACAACGTCCGGCATCTAGTCCCTGGCATTCATTTGAATTTTGACATTTTGAATTCAAATTGTGTTTTCGTAATTATGATTGCCATAGCCATAGGTGACATTTGTAGAAACAAGAAGTCCAACTATCGCAATTCGTGAGTACGAAAAACATAATTTGAATTCAAGACGCCAGAACTCAAATTAATGACAGAGGACAGAGGCTGCGTTCTTTTATTGCTGTAAGATTTTCAAACATATCTGAATATAATTATTATCAAACATGTGATGTCCTCCCACCCTAATATCACTGACTATGTGTTGAATATTGTTTGAAGGCTAAAAATATTTTGGGCATTTTTGAAAATTTCTCACTTTTGCTAATAAATAACAATATTTTAAAAGTAGTACCCTGATTGTGACGAGTTTTCAAAAATCTTAGCTTCTCGTATATTCCAAAAATTTCATTGAAATGGGAAAATTACACCAAAAAATTTAATTAGTTCACAAAAAAAACAAATACAAAAAAAAAAAAAAAAAAAAAAACACAAAAAGTTTAATTAAATTGCAAACAATCCTCCAAATGAATAAAATATTCAATTACACTAAAAGTTTCATGAAAATGTTAAAAAATCTGTCAACTCAATAATCAGCACTCTTCACTAAAGAAAACGTTATAACACCCCAGTCATTGATAACATTTATAGCATCTTAAAACAAATTGAGACGTTCTTAAAACTTGGATGTGCGGATAGATCGAAATTTTGAAAAAATTTTGAGCTATCAGAGATTATATTTAAGGTTTTTGCATGGTTTTATGGGGAAGAGATGTTATCGATGAAACAACGCTATTTTATTTTCAAGTCCTTGTAGTTCTTGACAAAACTTCAAAATTTTCGTGTCGACAAATGGAGCGGAATTTCCGATGAACTTTAACATAAAAATTAAGGTTTCGTCAATATTTTCGTGTGAGTTATCTAACGAAGCTAAAAAGGACCACATGACTGCTGGTAACTACCTTTTTTACAAAAGCAATACAAAAGTGAACATCAGGCTTTGAGCGAAGTGAAATCAATAAGTAATCTTCTTGTTTGCTCAATAAAGAATCTTGCGAGTTTTCATTAACTTTCTGATGACAGGCTTTCGAAAAATCAGGAAAGAAACTACGATTAAAACCGTACTAAATGAATGCTTTCTCATGCTACTGTCTTTACAGTCTTTCTAATTTAAAAACTTTCAAAAGATATCTCTTTCAAATAGAAAGAAGAATTTTCCAACCCCAAAAGTACATGTGTTAATGAATACCGGTGAATAAGAATTTCATTTGCTGCTCAGTGACGTCGAATACACGTAGCGACGCCACGTGAACACTACCCACTACAAGCACGGGTTTTGGAGTTTCATGGAATTCTTTATCAATATTCATAAAGATGTAAGTTATATCTTCAATAACTGAATCAACTTTTAAATTCTTTTGTGTGAAGTTCATTTATTTTTTTTTTTTTTTTTCGCAATTATTTATTTACTGATTTCCTTTCCGCTTCTAACGCTTGAGATTATTCTTTTCTTTTTTTCTCTCTCTCTATTTCTGAAATTAATTTTATCGCTCATTTTAAGTAAAATTTATGTACAAGAACAGTCAGTGGCGTAACTGCAGTTTCTACCACTCGGGGCGGTTCCTCTATTACCCGCCCTTTCATTGAAACATATCTATATGTATAAGTTATACAAAGAAAATTATTGAGCTTAAAATTAAAAACTTTATTTGAGAAAAAAAAGAAACTATTTTAATCTATATTCTTCCTTTAAAAAAAAGGGGGGGGGGGGGTCAGGTGTCTTCCCGGAGAAATATTCTAAATTTTTATAAAATCACAGTTAAAAGTAACGTTGGGGGGGGGGGGGGGTCTCTCCCGAATCTTCATCAACACATAAGTCAGTTTTATCTTTTGGTCACGTAAGGAAGTCGGGGTCTTTTCTAGAATATTTCCCGAAATTTAAGTTTCAGAAATACAATTTAAGTCTATCTTAGAGACGTTGGTGGAATGAGGAAGGTTCAGGGGCTCACTATGGAAGTAGAGTCGACTCCCGCTACAACGCGATCCGACTTACGCGAAATGGCTATAACGCGATTTTTTCAACAGTAAAGATTTTTTAGGCTAGCGCGAATTCCTCGCCCGCAACATGAAAATTTTCAGAAGGGAACCGAGGTGTGTAAGTTTTTTTCGTAATGGACCTTCATCCCTTTAGCATCACTGAGAGCAGAAGTACACACACCGTACTAGTCTTTTATCGCTTATACAAATAACTACTTCTCATTTTCCATTAATATTTTTCATTCTAAATGCGAAAGTTAACGAAATATAACGGCACCTAAAAGCGCTGTTTCATCTAAAGTTGGTGAAGATAGAAAAAAAAAAGAGAACGTTTCTGACAATTAAAAGGTAAAGCTTCTCGAAAAGCTGAAGCTGAACCAAAAAAAATGCTTCGAAGGGTAGCACAACAATTAGGTATGCCGGTATAAGTGAATCTTCCATACGTACAATTAAAAGTTAAGAAAAGGAAATCCATAAAAGTTCACCGAGTAATAGTATCCAAGCAAAATGCAAAAATTAGAAAAATGGAAGCTGCTTTTTATTGTAAATTAAAGAAACCAGGAAGAGGGGTAATGCCATAGATGGAAACTTTATAAAAGAACCAATGAAGCAACTGTATTTAAAAATATATTAGAATAACGGTTTGATCACGCAGCATAAATCATCATCATTTTCACTTATTTCAAGTTACAAATATCATTACTCAATCAACTGTACAGTACAACTCTAGGGCATTTGTTTTCCACTACATGCTGTACGTACGGTACTGGTTTATATTATGTCTTTCTTTCGCATTGATCATTGTTTTTGTGCATCATAGCAGTATTTTATGTTGAATAAAACGTGTTTTTTTTTTTTTTTTAATACAAATAAAAATTCAGTTCTTTATGTAAGAAACAGTAATGTATAGTTAAGAAAAGGTTTTTAACTATTTAAGGTGGTGTTTACAAGTGTCTAAAATGATTGGTTATGTTTATAAAAGTTTTTATACGTACCCTTTTCCACAACGCGAAATTTCGACTTACGCGAGGGGTGTTGGAACGCATCCCTCGCGTAAGTCGGGACTCGACTGTATTTCAAGTTTGAACACTGAGAAGAGCAGTTGTAGTCATACTAAAACCTTTCATTTCGAATGGGTTTTTTCTTGCCTCCAGTGATAGATTTAAATTATGATCCCTTATTTAGATTTTTTTTTTTCACATCAAAGGTGCTGAATCGTCGTCTCCAAAAGAATGCCATCCCCCCAACTTAGCTAGGCCCAGGGGCGTGCACAGGTGGGAGGAGAAAGGACGCCTGTTAACCCGGGGTGGGCAGTGGCGTAGCTTCATTTTCTGCCGCTTGGGGCGGTTTCTCAATTTGCCGCCCTTAGTTAGAGAAACAGTCAAACGTATTAAAAGTAAAAATAAGAACTTAATTTAATTTAGAAGAAAATCTTTACTATCTTTCAACATGTTTCTTGCGAATAATAATAATAAAAAAAAATATCTGAGCCCCACCGAAAATTTCATAAAGTTAATTCAAAACTCGCAGTGTTTTTGGCAAATTTTTAGTAAAGCTAATAGAAAAGAGGTTTGGGGCTCCCTCCGAAATTTTTCTTTTTTTCAAAATTAAAGTCAGGTTTCGCCTTGTTTTGGTGACGTTAGGGGGTTGGGGTCTCTCAAGGAAATTTTCTGAAATCGAAGTGTTAAAAAAAAGCAATTTTAGGCTATTTTTGGATATATTAAGAGAATGGGGAAGGTTCCAGGATTGTGTCCGGAAAGTTTTTCGACAATACTGGGGGGAAACACAACTGTAGGTTGATTTTAGTGCCGTAAGAGCTTCCCTTAGCTCCAACAAAGACTGGATTTTCCTCCCGAAGTGTTTTCAACATTGAAATCAATTTTTGGTTATCTTTGATCAGGTTAAGAGAACAGGGAACGTTCTGGGGCCCTCTTTGGAAATTTTTCTTTATCGAAGATTCGAAAACGCAATTGTGAACTGTCGAATGTCCCCGAAAATGTTGGGAAGTCTCTCCCTTGTCCCCTGGAAACTTTTAAAAAAGACACCCAAAAACGCGACAAAAGGCGTTGTTTGACAGCGTTATGAGAAATAGGTCGAAGTAGGGCTTCCAACCCAAAATATTTCTGGAATTTGATGTCCATTTTAAGACTCGTTATCATTGAAAAAAAAAAGGCTTTGCGAGCTTCCCTCAGAAATTTCTAAAAACGAAATTTAGAGCCATATATGATGTTAGGATATTGCATAGACATTTGGGACCCCTTCTCTAGAATTTTCCTGAACTTGAAGTTTTAAAAACCTAACTTTAAGCTATTTTTGGCGGCGTTGGATGAGATAGGGATTTTTGGGATGTCCCTCGGAAAATGTTCGAATTTAGAGTCCTAAACACGGATCTAAAAGGATTTTATGACTTCATTTTAGATCCGTTCTTGGGCACCTCCCTTAATATTGACAACTCGGAAGCAGAGGCGTAACTTGGCCACGTGAATTGGGGGGGGGGGGGAGTAAACTTTTTTTTCAAAGGAAATTTATTTGATTCATATTCTGCCTTCCAACTAAAATAATAAAAAAATTTACTTTTTCAAAAAATAATAAATACATTTAAGAAATCATAATACATTTTAACGCAATGTATGTTATTCAGTTTAAACAGAACAGAGCTACAGAGAGTAATGCGCATATACATTCGGAGAAGTTTTTAAAAAAATGAAACTTCTCTCCCAAAAAATATGCTGACCTTCTTTTGTTGTTGTGTTTATATTTAACACGATCAATGTCGCCAAACAGTTGTACTTACGTTTTGTAATCCTAAAGTACAGATTGACAAACAATAACAGATGAAGTACAGTTGAACCAAAGTGATACTCTATTTCAGTGACGCAACCAGAAAAATGTTTTTAGGGAGATGGGGAGGGCACATTGAGAAAGAAAAGAGGAATTTTTATTTGATAGGAAAGGGGGATCCGGGGGCTCTCCCCCGGAAAAATGTTTAAACTTGTAGCTTTAAAAACGCGATTTTAGACTTTCTTCGTTGATATTATAGGGACAAAAGGTGCAGGGGTCTCAGCGGAATTTCAAGAAATTGAATTTTTAAAAACGTGATTATAATCCATATTTATCGGTGTTAGGATGGAGTTCAAGGACTGTCCCGGATCGATTTTTTATTAGGTCTAATTCAATTCCTCCCCCCCCCCCCCCGCTTTCGACATTGAAGTTTCAAAAACGCAATTTTGGATAAACGTTGAATATTTTACGAGAAGGAGGTTCTAAAGCTCTTTCCTGGTAAAGTTTTCAAAATTATGGTGCTAAAAACTAAAGCAATGTTCTATATTCAGTGACTATTCCACTTAAAAAATTTTAAGTGTAGTTTAAAAACCTAATTGCTTATTATGTTGAAGAAAGGCGGTATAGGGACCCTTGCCCGAATATTTTCCGAAATTCAAGTCTTAAAAACACGTTTGTAAAGCCATATTTTGTAATATTAAGGCCAGTAATTTTTCGAAATCGTGAGTAAATCGTGAAATTAAAACGAACTAAAACTTTAAGCAGCAATATTTCGCATTGCAATTTCTACCTCACAATTTAAAGGGGCGGCTCTGTTTACATTTTACTCGGGGTTGCTTTAATGTATCCAGGTCACCATGCTGTTTAATAGAACGCGCTCGTTTTTATTTCTCATTTCGCCAATGTACTGTAATTGGTTTTGTTCGGCGATCCTAACCGGTCGACCACTGAGTAACCGGTTGCTAACCGCTGCGTGATCATTAGATGTCATGTGATCAATTAACCGGTAGCTACCAGTTGAGCTCGGCGAACGCAAGCATTCCTTGCGTTCGACGAACCTCACCGGTCGACCGGTTACTAACCGCAGCGTTCTATAATCAACCGGTTACCATTAGCTATCACGTGGTTAACTGACCGGTAGCTACCGTAACGTAAGCATTGAGAGCGGTTCAAAATTCGCCGCCGGGAACATTGGGCGCCGAGCATTTTACGCCCCGGGAATACTGGGCACAATATGCTCGGCGCCCAAAGTTCCCGGCTCCCAAAATGCTCGGCGCCCAAAGGTCCCGTCGCCCAAAATGCTCGGCGCCCAAAGTTCCCGGCGCCCAATATGCGGCGCCCAATAGTCGGCGCCCAATCTTCCCATTTCGGGCTGTGTATGTGTAGGCATGTGTGTTTGTGTCTGTGTGCAGGCATGAAAGTGTGGGTAGTTTTGTGTGTGTGTGTAGGTTTTTGTGTGTGTATATGTGTAAGTGTCTGTATGTATGTGTTTGTGTGTGTGTGTAGTTGTGTATATATGCGCGTGTGTGTAGGACATGGATGCAACCTGGAGACGGCTTTCGCTATAGGAGCAGCAGCGTGAGGAGCCCGCCTGTCCACGGTGATGGTGCAGAGGGTGGCGTTGGGAAAAATCAAAGGACCTCAAAAACAGTCAAATGAAAGCAATAAGCAATCGTGATTGCTCAAAAAAACACCGGCCGCACAACAGGCAGACACTTACCAAAGTTGTCAAAAATGAACTCTGCATTCGTCAAAATTCGTAAATCAATTCACCAAATTCCAAACCACGCTTACTCTTTTGAACACTAGGTGGCAAGGCTGCACGGGGTCACTCAAAACTTCCGGCGGAAGTCTTATTTGTATTGCTTCTTACGACGAATTGCTCTGTTTACGTATCTGTAATTTGATTGAATTTTTAAAATTATTCATGAATTTCAAAGGCGCAAAATTTTCGTAAAAAGAGGGGATGTTGTTCTGCTTTCGGGTACAGCATGAGGACAGGAGCAAATAAGATGTCAGAAATAAAGATGTTCAAATTTCTAAAGGTCTTGATCGTCGAATCAAAGCCAATGCTTTAAATCGAAAGGATTGAATCTTAATGAATATTAAGTAGTAAACACACTTTGTGCGAGGTATTTACGAGCTGGAAACATTCACCTTAATTTCATCAGCTTTGTATTTTTACTGTAATGTGTGAAGATCTATATTGATCTATATTAAATTAATTATTAGAAAAACTCAACATGAACAATTTTTTATTTGCTTCCTGCAAAGCTGAAAGTTTCACGTTCGGATAAATCTGCAACGGTCTACCATGACGTCACAGCTACGTTGCCTTATGATGTCATCGGAATGGGTGGAGCTACGTTTTCTTCAGCCGGTCTGAAATAAGCGGATTTACGTTGTTCTTATCTCGCTGTTTTTTTTTTTTTTTAAACTCATTCTTTTCTTTTTTCTTATACTTTTGTAATTTTACTGGTACGACAATGATGTGACACCTATTATTTCCACAGGAAATACGAGATGTGCACATGGGTGCCGGCAAGGGGGGGGGGATGCAAGGAGGATTTCTTATACCTCACGGCTTTTGAAAAAAAAAAATCCAAAAAACAATTTTCAAAAAACATTTTTTTTTATTAACTTTTTTACTAGTTATTTATAAGAAATTTAAACATATATCACTAGGTTTTCTTTCATATTTAGGTGTTTATATTATTTTTAGGGGCATTCTTCATCCTTGACTTATAAAAACTAAATTGGATTAGTTAAACATATTGAGAAATTATAAAATATCTTAAAGAACTGCAAAATGCATCACGATTAAAATAATTCCATCGCTTAGTTTACCTGAATTGGCAAGAAGCCCCCTCCCCCCGTCGACTTTAAAAAATAAAGTTGCAATAATTTAAAAACAAAAACTTTTTAATACTTTTAAAATATTTTTAAGCATGTTTTTAATGATACTAAATAAGAAAGAAACTACTTTTACTGAATAAGAAAGAAAGTAAAAATAACTGCATTTTAAGCAAAGGGCAAATACAAAACTGCAGAAATACTGTGATCAGAAAAATGTAACTTTTGAACTAAATAATTTAATAGAAATACGTCTTAGAAGTCGCTTTAAGATAAATTAAATTAATAAATAATTATTCACATAATTTTTTAAAAATTGGAAAATCAATTAATTAATAAAAATTAATTTTAATTTTGACTATGACGTGTGCGTGTAAGTCTATCTGCAGGCATGTTGTTGTGTGCAGGCATGTATATGTAGGTGTGTACCCTACTAGCAAAATTTCTTGCATCAACCTTGACAGATCTTGATATTATACTGACGGCGTCAATATTGACGTGTTTCATGCTGCATAAAGCTTGCATAAAGATTAAAAAGCAATATTACAATAACAACACGTATGCAACACTGCATTCATCTTAAAATATCAATACTGATATTACCTTACAATAACAACATTGCATACATGTTGACGCCGTCAAGATGATATTGATTTCATGCTGTCGCCGTCAAGGTAATTAGTACACAATAGAACAGGTGGACCTTCGTTGATACTTGCGCATGCGCACAGTTCTTTCTACCCAGCGTCCCTCCGCATTGCTGGCACATTTTCCTCCTTCGACCTACGATTCAGTCGGTTTAGAGGAGCTGCACGTGGCGTTGGCGTTGCGTTCTTTAGGCTTCGTTAAGTTGGTTGCTTAGTTATTAGTGTGGAATAGTATTGTTTTAGGAATAACTTATGAATGACTGATAACTGCATTTGTTTATTAATATAGTAATAAACAAGTCATATCGCAGACGATGTGCGATCAATGTTAGAAATGGCCGAAAATAACGTTTTTCGTCCCTAGACTTAGAAACAAAGGACATGAAGCCCAGAATTTCGTATTATCACTTCAATCTCATGAGTAAGATTAATTTTATTCAATGGTTATTTATGTTATTCTTTAAGATAAATTTATGTGTTTTGTCAATGGGATATTTTCAATGCTGACATCCATTTGGAAATGTACTTTATTGTATTTATTTACTTATTTATTATTTTTCTTTCTTTACTCCTAAATGTGTTATAAAAACTTCCGCAATTATTCCTAACTAGGCATTTTATGTCTTTATAATACAATTAGAAGCATGAATTTAAAAAATAAGTCAAGTGTTACGCAAAACGAAGAAACTTTCATTTTTTAAATTGAATTGCGAGTACTATTAATACCTTTATATGAATTTCCGATCAGATGTCAGCTTTAAGAAAATATTCTTAGGCTAAAAAACTATCTTGAAGAATAACAGAAATAATTAAAGAATGAAATTTAATTCTCGAGTTTAAAGTGAAAATAATACAAATAAATAAATAGATAAAACACCTTGCAAACGTGCTGATTTCATACTGTCATGTCAATGTATCCTGACATTTTCCTGTCATATCAATACGTATGCAATATTACAAAAGCAAGATCATCTTGCCTAGACCTTGATTTCATGCTGTCATGACAACATCTTGATATTATCCTGTCATATCAATACGTATGCAAGATTACAAAAGCAAGATCATCTTGCCTAGACCTTGATTTCATGCTGTCATGACAACATCTTGATATTATCCTGTCATATCAATACGTATGCAATATTACAAAAGCAGCCTACCTTGATATTTTCCTGATATTATGCTGCATACACCTTGTCAGTCAATATTGTGGCAGCCTGCTGACAGCATAAATGGAGTAACATAACAACATTGAGGCAGCATTAATGCAAGATGATTTTTCTTGCATGTCAACCTTTATGCAATACTGAGGCAAGATATTTTGCTTACTGGGTAAGTGTGTATGCAGGCGTGTGTGTGTGCAGGCGTGTAGGCCTCTGCGTGTGTCTAGGATATCTATGCAACCTGGAGACGGTGTCCGCTGGAGTAGCAGTATGGGGACTGGGGGGTGGCCAAGGTGGAGTCCCTCCAAAAATCCACCGGTGGTGGAAAAAATAAAATCAAAGGACGGACGGACGCCCAAAACGGTCAAGTGAGAACAATAAGCAATTCACAATTGCTGAATTAAAAAAAAAATGTAAAATAAAAAAGTTTATATAAATATGTTTTTGAGCAATCGCGGTTGTTTATTATTTTTACTTGACAATAATTGATTTCCTTTGATTTCATTTTTCTATGCTTATGATGCAAACTTCTCTGGTGCACGGGCCTCCATGAGCGTGTCCATCTTCTTCAATGGTGATGCTCATGTCCTCTGGTCCTCGGGCCTCCGTGAGCATGTCCCTCCTCCTTAGGTGGTGGCACGTCCATGTCCTCTAGTCCACGAGCCTCCGCTAGCATGTCCCCCCCCCCCTTGGATGGTAGCGTCCATGCACCTCGAAATCGAATTATTTATTAACGACATTTTCGAGTTCACACATCCTTTTTAAGCGAAAACATTATCCAGCACGCAACATCCAAAACATAACATCCAGTATCAAGCCCCAGGCAATCATTTGAATTTTGAAGACAAGAATTCAATTACAGCGTTGCGGTAAAATCCATTAGTGGGAAAAAAAAGCCCACTGAGTAAGGTCCCCAGATATACAGCGACCTTTGCATGTTCTTAACATGTGGCCGTATTCTTCTGATCGGTAGGGCGTTTGATTCGCAACTGCAGGATCGCGGGTTCGATGCGGCTGGTCGGAGATCCTCCGTGTACGCTAATGGTGACAGGTTCATGTCACGTTTAATCAGTCGTGATCACGAAGACCTCCAAGTTTCCATTCCAAATCGATATTTCCGAGGGTGCAGGATCAGGGATTGCCCGGCTCCTGGTCTGGATCAAGAAACTTAACTGTTTTCAGAGTCCCATCTGACCAAAACCATGTGTAAGCGGTATGTACGGAAACATGGACGCCCATATGCGTAATTTTAAAAATGGGGGGGGGGAGGGGCGGGCGTACAGATATTTTTTCATGGTTTAGCAGGATATTTTCCCCATAGAAACCGATTTCAGTGCAGATTAGACTTTTTGAAGTGTGACATTTTTAATAAATTATTCATTGGTGGCTAGAGAAGAAATGTTTTTACATTTTTGCAAAGAAAACGTATTAAAAACAAGGAGGTTCCAATATCTAAGGGGGGGGGGGCCTTGAGCTCTCACTTTCCCCCCTATATGGGCGCCCTTGACGATGGAGTAGGCTAGTGTTATTTAATACGTTGACTATGGAGGTATTGCTATTTCTGTTACTTTAATCTGCTATTATTCTATCACCAAGTATTTACTAGAAAAAAAAAAGTTACACTTCCATCTCATTTCATTCCCCTTCCCCGGAAATTTTAAAATTTTTTAATTCGATCTTATATTTACAAGTTTATTCATTTAAAAAACGTATTGCTAGCTTTATATCCTTGAAATTAAAATCAACAAAACTTATGAACTAACATTTGGCACTGGGGTGCTAAAATCAGATGTTTCGGTCAGTCGAAAGCGGAACCCCTAGTGTTTAGCTTCCAAGCACGCTTGGTACTCGTTTTATCGACCCACTGAAGAAATGAAAGGCCGAGTTGACCGTGCCGAACCTTGGCATAAAACCTGGGTCTGCGGCGTAGCGAAACGAGCAGGGGACTCTTATTCAAGTCATCTTAGTTTATTCCATAAAATAATACAAAAAACCGAAACTTTGTCAAAAGCAGTCATTTAAAGGAGTTAGGATGCCTGAGCACAAATGCACTAAACTTCAATAATGTAAATTTTTTCGTTTGAAATCCATGCCTCTGTTTCCTCTTATTCCTTAGAAATAATTTGGATTTGGTATAACAATATTGCCCCTCCTCCCCATCCTACTCTTCCATTTTCATTGTTTTTTTTTTGTCAGCTGTTTTATTTCACGGACTCTTAAACTATTGTTTCCCATAAACTTAGCTATTAAATTATCCCATTTAGCTATTAAATTTCATTTAATTGCTGAAATAAAAATATAATGGTTGAGTAACTTGATAAACTTATTTTAACAATCGCCACCCCCTATTTTAAACTTTAATAATATTATTAACAAGAAATAACCAATGTTTTTTAGTACAAATAAACAAATTTTTACCGGATGTCTTTACATCCAAAGTTCACAACTTTGAATTGAAAAAGGGGTTCCTGGAACCCCGAAACACGTGTATTCAACACTCTATTTATTTGTGCTAATAAACGTTAGATAATTCCTGTTATTCCTCGGCTCAAAGGAATTAAATTATTTCTTAACAAAAAAAAAATCGTGATTTTTTTCCCTTTTTTTTTGTATACCGTTTTATTTTACAGAGAAACTTAAAATCTATTTTTCCTCACAAAATGTTTCCCTTAAAAATAATACATATAAAATAAAACATATTTTGGTAAATAACTTGAAAAACTATTTTTGATATCTTCTCCCCCTCCCATTTTTCGAATAAAATAATCATATCTTTTATAACGCCAAATTTATGTCTTAAAAACAAATAATATTTTAGTTAAATATGAAGTAAAACCATTATTGCTTTAAAAAATAAACTCCCTTTCTGTTTTATAACAATAATAAAAAGGAAAAAAAGATAAAAAAGAGAAATAAATAAATAAAAAAAATATGATCGAAAAGCGAAAAGAAAAAATTATCAAACGCGAAAATCAACTAGCGAAGAAAACGAGTGACGTCAGAAGGTTACGTAGCTCCACCCATTCTTGTGACGTCAGAGGTAGACCGTTGCAGATTTATCCGAACGTAAAGTTTCCAGTGTTTTGACGGGTTTCAAACAGTTTGATTTGTGTGATTAAAATAAAGAACCACTATTCATTACCTCATGAGAAGAAAACTTCCCATAGCTCGAACTATCAATAACTCGAACCATTTAGCCCGTCTCTTGGGACTTCGAGTTATTGACGGTACTTTAATATTAGGCGCTCTAATTGTAAACAAATTTAGATATTCGACAATCGGTAAACAAACACATTAATTAAAGTTATAGTATAGTATCATAGTACAGCTATTGGTATTACATTCAAAGCAATTTTAACGCAGGAGAAAGCACTCGGAGATTAAATTTAAATTTTGTTATCTTTCAATTTTTTTATGCCTATATCAATCTTGCTACAGAAGCAAGTTGATTAAACAAAAAAAAAAGTAATGAACAAATATGTAATAAAATATATTAATTATCAAACCTGAAAATTAGGTAGCAACTGTAATAAGTGTGTGTGAACTGAAAAGCTACAACAGGAGAATTGATTGAATATGACATCAAAACTCCCTGTCATAGCCATTCTGTGTGAACACAGTGCAGAAAAGCTTCCATCTTTGAAAAAATAGCTTCAACTTAAGAATAGGAATTACAATTCACAACGTAGTGCTTGCAATCCAGTAGATTTGTGATTCTTGAAAGCAGACTTTGTATCAACTTTATTTCTGTTTAGGAGGTATTCATAAATGCTTATCATTGAAATCGCGGTAATGATCGACAAACGAAGACTCTTTTTTTTTTCTCTCTCTCTTATTTCTGTATTTAAAGGATCAGGAAAATCAGATCCGTTGATCGACAATTTTTGAGAATAGCAAAGCCTATTATACTCATTTCATGCATTAAAATACGCAAAAGACATGATTCTACCTAGAACTGAAAGAAAACAAAATTGCCTGAACACTGTAAACATCAATCGTTAGCAATAGATTCGCCATCCATCTACTAAAGGATCGGTAAGGTCACAGCCTTTGAAAGATAATTTTTAACAATAACTAAGTTTGTCTTTCTTGTTTAATACATTGAAATACGCAGAAGACATTATTCTGCTTTTTAAAGAAGCACAACAAAATCGCTTTCGCTATGAACACCTATCTCTAGCAATGGAGATTGGCGCTTAACCGGAAATAAGACTCGCTACTTCCGGTCTACGTCAGTGGTTTATTTGTTTATTTAGGATATTTGGTGAATACTCTTTCCAGAAAGTATATTGCTTGAAATGTTAATTATCTTCTACAAATATTTTGTGAGTTTCAGAACTGTTGGTTTGTCGTTGAACATTCTTTCCCTTGCTGTTCTATCCTCTCTAAAACTGATTATTTGCTTTTTATAACAAAGGATTATGCTCGTTGATTTCCTTTATTAAAGGGAAAATTAGTACACTTGCTATCGTGCTCTTAGAAGCCCCCTTAAGATTTATAACACACACCGATAAGCATTTACTACCTGACAAGATTCCCTATATATGAATACAGGGACTCTGTACTTGACAGACCGCCAAAAACGTGTGCAAATGAATACTTCAACCACGTGCTGCCCTCTAGCTCCTTAACTCCTCTAGTTCCTTCCTTTCGGTTTCACTTTCTACGATCTTTATATTATCTATGACTGCTGAATGGTTTCGAGATTATCTAATAAATGGGCGACAGACATTTTATACGTGCGGGGAGAGAAATATTACCGCAACAAAGTGTTATGTCAAAACTAAAGTTGGATTATTTATGTTTTTAGTTCGTCTATTCTGTTCTGGTTGAAGCATGTTATTGTAATTGAGTGTATGTGGCAACTATTTGGCTCAGGTAAGCTCGAGTAGTAATTTAGATTTTTTAACATTTCAATCAACACAATATGCCATGTCAAAAAAAATTTGAAATTTTGTATATTCAATGTTATTTTCACTTCATTTAATGTTTCATTGAAAACTGATCTCAAATCTTTTAAAAGTAGCATGTTCGTGTTTCAATATTGGATTAGCTGTAAGTATCGCAGTATGTGAAGAACTTATCCATCGATTTTCTCAATTTGAATCTTGACCTTAAAAAATTTTTGTCCATGTGTTTCTTTGCGATATTTCCTTGAAAATGTCTATTACTGGGAAGTATATTAATTATGTTTCATGTAAAAATCCAAGTGATATTGCTATAATTGTTTATATTTTGCTTATATCCTACTGATTACTTTCTATGAGAAATACTGTAAACATCATGCATTTGACAGTATTTAGGCTAAAAAAATGATCTACACCCTTTTCGTTTTTAGAACTCTAAATGTAGAGTTATTTTTTATTGATTTAGTTAGTTTTTTATAAAAAAAAAAAGTTGCACGTGTGTTAACGTGTAATTAAATTATATTTTCAGTTTTTTAAACATCAAATTTAGTACATCAATTCATACTACATCAATTTAGTTTATGTTGTAGTATGTTTTAAAAGGTTATATGCGATGAATTTATGCTCAGAAATTACTCTAGTTTTCAGAGTAATTTAAATCTGCCGTTTCTTCGATTTATTCGTTTTTTTAAATAAAAATTATGTACCCCTAATTCGTAATTTAAGTTTTATTTTTATTGCTCTAAAGTATATTTACTTAATTAACTAAAATTGTAACTTTTCCTAAAAATCAAAAGTGATGCCTCCTATTGCTTATGCTCAGTAACTCAAAAGAAATGTGGAGTTAATCTTTTATTGAAATAACTAATTGTGTTTGCGTTGTCTTAAATTATTAAAACCTAGTGTCACTTATTTTTACTTTTTTGTAGTTTTGCACAATTTTTTTGAGATTAATAAGTCAAAGTCATGTGATAAACAACACAATAACTGAGTAATAATAATGAAGAGTCAGTAGTGTAACTATGGGGTCTTGCACCCCTGGCGAACTAAAGAAATTGCGCCCCCCCCCCCCGGGTCGCCCACATGGGAAGTCACCAAAGGCAGTCTTGCATAATATAGACGAACGCGCGAACAGCGTTCGCAGAAAATTTTTGGCTTTGCAGAAAGTTTTTGTCAAACTGCCAACATTAATAAAATAAATAAAAATATTAATTAAAATTTTTTAAAGGGATTTTTAAAAAAATCCCAGTTGACTTCTGTTGAAGCCTTTCTCCAAAAGCCTTTTAAAGCACACGTGTGAAAAAAATAATTGTTTTGGCAGTTTTCTTCAGTTGGTGAAAATTAAGCACAAACTATGTTATTGTAAAAAAAATTAAATGATTGTTTTTAGCACATTTTTTTGGCATTTTCATATTTGAATATAAATTTAATTCTTTATTCAAGGGTGAGTTAGGCAAAATATTTATTTGCAGAAAATTTTCCAGTTAGGATTTGTGTTCGCAGAAAGCTTTTCATTTTATCTAACTCTGACCAAAGGTCATTGTAACCTCCAAAAAAAAAAAAAAAAATTTTTTTTTTTTGAACATTTTGATTAATTGATTCGACAAATAGGAGGCAGCATTGTATTTTTTTTTCTTTTTTAAAATTGTTTTCAATGATACCCAATGTTCCTTCTCAGTAGATGTTATGTATCCTATATATATATACAGTAAAACCTCGTTAATTCGTCACTCAAGGGACCAAAAATTTTTGACCACTTATGCAGAGTGACTACTTATGTGGAGTGAAAATTAAGGAAGAAGAAAAAAAAAGCCTTACAAATATTCATGAAAAACAATAGCTTATGTAATAAATGTCTATAAATTAGTGAAAATTTTAGAAAGGGGGAAAAATACTAATGATAGTTACTTCATTTTGTTTTCTCTTACTTATACATTACTTAATAACAACAACTTATTTTAATGTAGTTACGGTACATTAATACAATCCTTCAATGTTGACTGATGAAGTTGTTGCTTACGGAAAAGAACGATCTCTTCTAACATACATCAAGCTTTAAATTTTGTGTTTATTGTTCCTTGTGAACAGATGTTAAATACTGACTAACTTTCTCCAGGCATTACATTTTGTCTGTCTTTGCTGGAAGGAGTTAGATTCATATTCTTGGCAGAGTCACAGCAAGAAGTATGCTTTGAATGACCAGAACCGAGGATCGAGATTTCAAGGAAAAATGAATATCAAATAGCCTTTAAACTAAGTCCGAAACTATTTTCCAAGATCCGATAAGGAAAAGGAATTTTAGAAAACAACTTTTGAGTGACTAGTTAAACGGGTAAAATTAAATTTGGGGACCAGTAAAGGAGGGTCATTTTACGGAACTGATGTGATATACCCCACCCTTGGCGACTTTTTCCTGTTGGCGCCAAGAAAGCGTCGCCAAGAAAACGATGTATGACGACATATGTCATACATCGTTCTTAGCGATGCTTTTTTAGCGCCAACAGGAAAAAATCAGATAAGAAAACATGATCAAAGCACTTCAGAACACAATATATATAAAAACAACATAAAAGCACAACAAAAAGCATCACGAATATATGCTTCAAAAATGTACAGGGCCGGGGTTTTTTGTAAACATTAAAATACAATGAAATAAATTATTGTATTAATTACAAGTCGAAATTAATGCATTAATTTTTTTTTCATCATTTCTCCGGGATACGAGCCCTCGGTCTCATAGTACTTTCGTAATGAGACTTCGGCTCGCCGGCCCTGCCTCGGTCTCATTACGAAAGTACTATGAGACCTCTGGCTCGCCAGTTATCCCTCCGACTGTTAATATACATTACAGTCGGAGTATGATCACAGTTATGTATACTACAAGAACCCCTCAAGGATTTGTAAAAACAAAGAATTTTGGAAGTGAGAGGTTTTTTTTGAATTCTAAAATAAAGAACTTACCTTTTTATATGGTATAAATATTCACACTCAGTCTAAAGCAATACATCATACGACAATGGCACGTTACAGATACACACCACGTTGGAGTTAACTTTTAATTAACCTTCAAGTTTGAAGAAACTGGCATTTTCTAATGTTTTTACTTCAAAACACAACTACTGAATCTAAACTAACACAAAATAAGCATTCCTGTAAGGTATATTGCACAAAACAACACATATCTCTCCTGCATAAAACCAAGAACCCAAGTAAACAAGTTCGAACAAGTTTGCCTTCGCGTTGCCAACCACAGGTTAGTTTCACCAGGGATGCCATGCTTAAAAATTTATCGCCTCATTGGCTAGAAAAATAATTCAATTTTGTGCAAAAAATCGGATGTCGCCAAATGGGGGGGGGGGGGGTATATCACATCTGTACCGAATTATGTTATGAATATGGGTCTTCATATTAGTGAAAGAATTTACTATTTTTGTCGATTCAGAGTGTATGCAGTTGTGCAGTCAGAAATTCCTTCGGTTTGGTATTTTTGGTCATAACTGCTCTTATATGTACATATAAGCTACCGTATTAGCATTGGCAAGGGCGTATATTAAGGGCCCTGGCCTCTCCCAAAATCTGGGGGAAAATTAAATAAAGATTGTTATTATATTTTGGTTTTAGTTTGCTCACAAAGTTTCCATACTTTTAACTTCAAAAAATAAATAAATGAAAGCAAACAAATTCAGCTAAACCTCTATTTTCAACCACCATCTTTAAAGACCAATTTTCCTAGCCACCGATTTCCCCCCATGTAAACTCTGGCAAAAGTCCTCTGGTAGAGATTAACAGCCCTCACTTAGCAACCAGATTTATCTTTAATTTAAAAATTTACCCTTCTAACCTTGTCCTTACCCTCTTTACCGCCTTCCCACAGTAGCCAATGGAGTTTTTTTTTCAAATTAAGAATTTATAATATTTTAAGCCTTTTTTTTTGGGGGGGGGGGGGGGTAACTGATACAGAGTCAACAACAGAAGATGTGTAAAGATCAGTGGTTGGAAAAACTACATATTTTTTGTAGCGAACTACAATTACTTTTTTCAAAATGTAGCAACTACAACTACTTCTGAAAAGAAATCCCTACTTCGCCACTTTTTAAAAAATAAATAAATGAAAAGCATACACAAACACTGGGGATTGAACGAAAAAATCCAAAAGTGGTTTAGATTAATAAATTGTCTCGTTTGAACATGGAATTATTAGGTACTTACTAAGTACTATTTATTCTTCCTTAACTTTACAGAATCAATCCAAACATTTTAAAACAATTTTAAAGAATATTCGGTGCAAGAAATTAAGAGTTGAAAGTTGGTTTTGAAAAAGAATTCAACCTTTAAATTTTTAATTCTTTCCTGACAGCAAATATTTAATTCAAGAAGTACAACTCGGCTACTCAAAAATGTAAATAGATGCAGGCGTAATTTGATTTAAATTTTACATAGGCATACATATGCATAAAATTGATTTAGATGATAAAAAAAAACATATTTTAAACAAAAGAGGAAAAACTTCAATTTCCATTATAGGAGTTGATTTTATAGGAACTTATATTTTGTAGGAGTTAATTAATTGATTTTGAGCTTAAGGTTACGGGCTTTGACACCATCTCCTTTCTTACGCCACTGATCAGATGAAAAAAAAAAACATTCAATTTTACCGAATAACCGCAAAAACTTACAATATATTTAATCATTGACTTTTATTATGCTAATATGGAAAAATATCCCAAACAGTACTAGTATAAAAAATCAAAAATTAATAAATATCCGAAATATGAAACACAACTAAGATTGTTTACTTTACTTCTGTGTGCAATTTTAAACTGCCGTGGACTTGCGCTGCAACCAGGGTTGGCCGGATTGGACCCAATTGGGTTGGACCCAATGGGTTTTTTTGAAAAAAACCATTTAAAAAAACCCATTATTTAGCCCACTTTTGGGTTTTTTTAAATTTTTTGAGAAGTTTTGTAAAAAAGTAATTAATTTAAATACTTATACAATTTAAACTTCTATTTTATTTGTTCTTCACCACAGACAATGGACATAAAAGATGAATTTTGAACTTTAATAGTATTTCTTAACTCTTAACGGCATTAAAAATACTTCAAAGATTTAAAAAATATATATTTAACTTTTATCTTTAACTGGTCAATAAATAACTCAAATTATCTTGACTAAGTCATGTCACGTCTGGTTTTCTCAATATTTGTAGATTGTACAGAGGAAACTACTCTAGCTAAAAGGCTTTCATGTGAATTATTTTCTGCAACCCGACACGTCACAAATTTCGAATTAACAAGTTATATTTTTTTAGAAATTAACAGATTTTACAAATGGTCGGACAGAAAACAGAATAGGATGTACAGTATTTTCATTATCTTACAAAAAAGTTTAATATTTCTTAATCTGTACACAGAAATAGAAAAACAGGCAACATAAAATTCAAAGAAATGTCTTCATTAAGCTGGAATTTAGTAAGTAGGGATTTAAACTACTTGAGGTTCTACAGTAGTTTTGCATAAAAAAATGAAATACAATAAAGTAAAATGCAAAAAAAAAAAAAAAAAAAAAAAAAAAAAAAAAATAGTAGTAATTGAAAACAAACAATAGATTTTATCACTCAAGAAGTAATTTTGCCTTAACTGTTGGTAATCATGGAAACTAAAAAATCTGAAACTTCACCATTCTTGGGTTTTGTCGTCTTTCATACTCTTCTTCAGAAAACGCTGAATTTTAACTAGTTTTCCAGCTTTTTTTACCCCAAGACAATTCTTGTGCTTTGTTCATATACTTACGCTACAATATGCTACAAGTACCCTACATTTTCCCTAAAAAAAGACAAAAAAACCCACATTTCTTTTAAAAAACCCAGCTTTAGTTGGGTTTTTTTGGGTTTTATTTAAAAAAACCCAAAAAACCCTGGGTCCATGGGCTTTTTTAAAAAAACCCGGGTTTTTGCCAACCCTGGCTGCAACGTGATTTGAAAAACGCAAAATGGCTATATAGCGAGTCTTTCTCGAAGACTGAATTTCGGAGCTAACGCAAATTCGCTCCTCACCCGCAACACAAAAATTTTTGAAACTGAATCGCGGGTCTTTAGCCTTGTTTATTGGGTGATGAATATTAGTATCATGAATAGTGATGTGGATTGGGTAAATACCCAGCGGGTAGGTAAATATTTTTTGGGTATTTACCCAAGGCCTGTGTAAATACCCAAAAACTGGGTGTTTTACAAAAAAATGCAAAAAGTGAATGGGAATTTTTTTTAAAAGTCTAAATATGAAATAATTGGTAAAACTGATACATACATATGTACTACATAGTTTATAATATTTTTTTATTGAAAGACTTGATGAAATTATGAAAGAAACTTATCGTGAACCAAAGAATCTTTCTTTTCATTGTCATAATTGGAGAAGTATAAGCAATTCAATTATGAACTTCAGGATTTCAAAATCACAATCTAGGTTAGTCATATCCAAAATAAAAAAAAAAGGAAACATGAGGGATGTTTGGAAGAAGCAGTGGTTGGAAAAACTACATTTTATTTGTAGCGAACTACAACTACAACTACTTTATTACAAATGTAGTTAACTACAACTACAACTACTTTTTCCGAAATATAGCAACTACAAACTACTTTTGAAAAGTAGTTGCTACTTCGCTACTTTTAAGCTACTTTAAAAAAATTAATAAATAAAAAGCATACACCGTTTGAGGATTGAACGAAGATTCAAAAAATGATTTAGAATAATAAACTGAATCATTTGAACATGGAATATTATCAAGAATTATTTATTCTTTCCGTCGTTTGCTGAGTCAATTTGTCATTCCAAATATTTTTAACGATTTTTACGAATATTTGCTGCAAGAAAGGATTTAAAAGTTGAAGGAAATCAACCTTAAAAATTTTAATCCTTTCCTGACAGTAAATATTTCATTCAAGACAAGAAGTGCAACTCGGCTACTTGAAAGTGTAAATAGATGCAGTCAGGGGCGTGCACGGGGGGAGGAGAGGAGAAGGGACACCTTTTGTGTGTGGCCCGGGCCCGAGTCTGAAAGGGGCCCAATATTTTTAAAACTAGGGGTTTAAATAAATCTAGGGGTAAATATAGGGGCGAACAATATGGAGGGGGCCCTGGATAAGTCATTTGTGACGGGCCCCAAAATTTCTGTGCACGCCCCTGGATGCAGTCTACAATTTGTTTTAAATTTTATATAGTCATACATATATATAAATGATTTAGATCATGAAAAACATGTTTTAAACAAAAGAGAAAAACTTAAACTACAGTATTTTAAACTACAGTGAACTCTCGCGACAGCGCGATTCGATTTACACGAAGTGCCTTTATAGCGAGTTTTTCTCGAGTAATGAATTTAGAACTAACGCGAATTCCTCACCCCGTAACACGTAAAATTTCGGATGGGAATCGCAGGGCCTAAGTATCACCTTCTCTACTGGCTACTGAATATTAGTTTCGTGATTGGACTTTCCCTTTAGCATCACTGAAAGCGGAAGTTCTCCAACCGTACTAGTCGGAACATCGCTTTGTTAATTTACAAATCGCCACTCCGCATGTTTTTCATTCTAAATATGAGTTTGATGAAACATAAGTTCACATAAGCAGCTGTTTATCTCAAGTTTGAAAATGGAAGGAAAAATACTAATCTTTGACAACTAAAGATTTTCGATATCCTTGAACAAATAAAAAGTGTGTCGAATATAATTAGGGTATCTATTGTAGTACTATTGTAGTGTGGTATTTTTTTATTGCTACATACTATACGTACCGTTTCATTTTATGCCATTATCTCCCACTGATTTTGTGCATCCTAACAGTATTTTTATTCAATAACACAGCTTTTTTAAAAATACAGTGAAATTTCACTTCTCTATTCTCTATGTTTAAATTCGGTAATAGGAAGTTAACAAGTGGATTAAAACAGTTTGAGGGACGTTTTTAAATGTCTCAAAATGATTGGTATACTCATAAAAAATCGTATAGATACCCTTTTCCACGACGCGAAATTTCAACCTACGCTAGGAGTCTTGGAACGCATCCCTCGCGTTGAAATTCGACAGTAATATGCAGGTGACATTGATACCGTAAGCTTTTTGAAAAAGGAGCAAATTTGCAAGAAACGAAAAATTCCCTTGACCATATATTTCTATAATACTGTAACATTTGTTAGCCGGCCAAAAAAAAGGCAGTTCAATATCATCGTCTTCCATAACATTTACAGTAGCATTCATATTAGGTGGATATTTTGGCACAATAGTCTCATTGAAATCTAAAATGTTCATCTACGGGACATTCTCAGCTGCCAGAAAACACAAGCGCGGCATGGGCGCCCGTATACAAAGTTTAAAGGGGGGGGGGAGGGGTCAGATATTTTTCTCATGGTTTAGTAAGATATTTTCACATAGAAACCGATTTCATTACAGATTAGAATTATCAAAAAAATTGACATTTTTAATAACTTATTCATTTATGGCTGGAGAAGAAATGTTTTTACATTTTTGCGAAGAAAAAAGTACTAAAAGAAAGAGGTAAATTCTAAAGCAGGGGGGGGGAGGGGCTTGAGCCAAAACGTGCCTTCCATATGAGCGCCCATGAAACGCGGGGGTACTACATTGGCAGTTATCTCTTATTCTTTTCTTTCTAAGCCATAAGGTGAATATTGGGGAAATGTGAAAATTTCGATGCTAAACAAACTAATTGCGTCAAACAGATAGAACGTATGGCGTCAATCTGATGTCAGCTCGTAATTTTCAGAGTCTTCCGAATCTGATTGATGCAAATTTTACTCGCGTAAAATTTGCACAAGTCAGATTCGTTTGAAACCTCCGTTCCTTTCTTCTTCTCTTTTGTTTTTGAAACTATATTTAAAAGTAGTTTTCAGAAATCGCTACAAACTACTTGTTTTTTTGTATCGAACTACTCGCTACACTACTTTTTTTAAAAAGTAGTGCGCTACACTACAAACTACTAAAAAATGTAGCTACTACAGTAGCGTCACTACTTGTAGCGCGCTACTTCCAACCACTGGGAAGAAGAAACTGAGAAGTTATTAAGACTATGAGATGTTATTTATTTTATTGCTGTTTAAGTGATAGCGTGGCAAATGTAGAAAGTTTTCATATTAATAAGCAAACAAAAAAAAAAAAAAAAAAAAATCAAAATCAAAATATTGTTTTCTGTTGCCTTGCTCATTTGCATTTGCTCCCCGGTACTTCATGATGAAGAGTTATTAAAACTATTTTTATTGACATTTCGTTACATTTTGATGTCATGCAGGGACATATTACTGGGTTATAAAAGTCGAGGATCTTAAAAAATTGATGTTTGCTTTTTTTTGTAACCAGTTAAGCTTTTTACTTTTTGTAGAATAGCTTTTTATATCTGAAATTTGGCTATCAACATTGATTAGGCACATCCAACACATTTAATGTGAATATCATATTAGATTGCTAAGTTGTTTCACACAATAATTCTTTAATATGTGATCAAAATACAATTTTTGAGCAAAAATTTATTTTGTATGTGGTTGGTTATACATAGTGGAATACATGCAGAAAAGTATATTAGTTGAACATACATTTTTGAAATAAATACCCTGGTAAATACTCATTTTGGGTATTTACCCGGGTATATACCCTGGGTATTTACCCCTTAAAATAAATACCCGGATATTTTACATCACTAATCATGAATGGACTTATTCTTTAGCATCACTAAAAATGGAAATTCCTCACATCGTAGTAGTTGAAACATCACTTTGTTAACGTACAAATCGCCACTCCGCATCTTTTTCATTCTAAATATGACGTTGATGAAACTTAATTTCACATAAGTCGGCTGTTTATCTGAAGTTTGAAAATAAAAGGAAAAATAGCTTCCGACTACTATAGAAATTTAAAGATTTTCGATATGCTTGAACAACTAAAAATGCATCAAATATAATTAATGCATCTATTGTACAGTACTGCTGTGTGCAGGTAAAGGGCAGTTACTGCAAATTTTTCATTTTTCTAATTTTTTTGCACTTTTGTCATCTATTGTACGTTATCATTACTGTACAAGCTCGCTTATTTGGTTTCAACTGGAAAAAAAGCTCGAAAAAGACGTCTAATTCCAACATTTCCCTATTGTTAGCATTGAATCCAAAACGTGTTTCTTCAAATATTTCGAAAACTCATTTCTGCAGATACTGCCGTTTACCTGCACACGGCAGAGTACTATTGTAGTACTGCATTTTATCATTGCTACATACTATACGTACCGTCCTGTTTCATTTTATGCCATTCTCTCTCCCATTGATTATGTGCATCATAACATTATTTTTATTCAATAACACAGCGTTTTCAACCAATGTGGGTGAGAATATTCAACTGCGTATACAGATGACATTGATACCGAAAGCTTTGGCTTGACGGTCAAAGTTTGCATTAAGCAGAAAAACTTCCGTCATCATACATTTCTATAATACTGTAATATTTATTGTTAACCGATTAGGCTCTAAAACATTTTAAAATGATTATCCGCGGAACATTTTCTGCTGCCAGAAAGCACAAATGCTGCACTATATTGGCAATTATCGCTTATTCTTTTCTTTCGGTACATGCTCTATTCAAAGCAAATATTGGGGAAATGTGAACATTTCAATGATCAATGCTTAACAAACAAATGGCGTCAAACGGAAAAAACATACGACATCAAAATAATCTGTCTGAAGTCGGCTCTTATATTTATGAGTCTTACGAATGTGATTGGTGTAACTTTTACTAACTTAAGACTTGCACCAGTCAGATTCATTCGAAACCTCGTTTCTTTTTTTTCTTCTTTTTTTGAAACTTTATTTATAAGTAGTTCCTCGAAATTGGTACAAACTACTTTTTTTTGTATCGAACTACTTGATACTCTACTTTTTTTTTTCAAAATTAGTGTTCTACACTAAAAACTACTAAAAGATGTAGCTACTATAGCGCTTCTACGTGTAGCGTGCTACTTCCAACCAGTGGTGAAGATGTGTTTATCAGATGAAAGCCACTTTCTCGGAAAATTTTCCAATAAATTAACTTGATCACATCAAATTCAGAAAGTATGCAAGGCATTTGTAATGCTCTTTTTTTTACAGAATCAAAGAATAAATAGTGTTGCAGGAAAAAAGAAAGAATAAGGTGAAATTTTTTCGTACTTTAAAATGCATGATAAAAAATTAAAGATTCATTTCTTCACGTAAAATATTTTTCTTTACTAAATATGTAACCATTGCGAAAGCAAAATTTGGGAAATAAAAGCACAAAATAATTATTTTAAGTATTGTTCATTAATAATAGTTGAATTATGTTATAGCCATCTAACGTTGACACTTCTTTGAGCGACCACCTTTCTTAAAGACAGATTTTTCTCAGAAAAGGCAGGGGGTCACTCCGGAGAAGTTTCAGGATTAATAAATACATAGCAATAATAAAAAATAATCATCCATTAGATAACACCAGGCAGTGGTCCAACAGGAAGGTATCAGGGGGTCCATGCTCCTTATTCAAGGAGTGTCTTGGGAAAGCAAAGTGTTTTTAATAGGAAAAAGCATTGGGGGAAAAAATCTTCATTGTTTTAAAAAGAAATCTTCAAATTAAGCATTTTCAACAGATGCAGATTTTATTGGTCAGCAAATTACATTCCCCTTTCTTTCATTCATTCTAACTTTTTTTTCTAGTCAGTCTAAAAGTCTTCAAATAGCTACACCCCTTAACTCTTTTCCCCAGCAAAAAATTTAAAGGGGACATTGATGTCTTAAAATGCCTAAGCAAGGACATCAATTTCGAAACAAATCTGGAGGAGGATCCTCGAACCACCACCCTTTTCCTATCGTTACTACCAAAGATAGTCTGAAATTGTGCCTTTAAGCTTTTAATTTTTAAAAATTTAGGGGGAGATCCCGTATCAAAGATAACCAGGGGCATGCAGAAGGGGGGGGGGAGAAGGGACACCTGTTGGCCCGAGCCTGGAGGGAGCCCAAGATTTTTTAAATGAGGTGTGAAGTATATGTAGGGACATAGGAGTAAATAATTTGGAGGGGACCAAAAACAATCATTTGTGACGGGTCCCAAAATTTCTGTGCACCCCCCCTGAAGATAACGTTTTTCAGTTTCAAAAACCTTTCAAAGAAGGATTCCCAAAATCTTCCTTCTCAATAATAGCCTAAAATTGACTTCAGTTTAAAAAAGTATCAGTAGGGAACCTCCTCTCCTTCCCCTTTCGTCTATGATTTCCAAACATGTCCTGAGTTGTGCTTCAATGTTGAAATATTTCAGAAGAGATCCCCTAAGTCTTTTCCCAATTCTCTCAACGTAATCAATGATAATACATAAAATTGCGTATTTAGAATTAACTTCAATTTTGAAAAAAGTTCCTTAGGAGGAAACCCAAATCTCCCCCTTGACCATTGTACTAAAAATCACAATATTTTACTGCAAATTTGAAGTTTTTTTCCAGATACCCCTCTCCTCCTCCTTCTCCTAATACCCCGAATGATCGACCAAAAAAGTTTTTATAACTTCAGTTTCAAAAAAATTTCATGGGTTTTCCACTAATGCTCCTCCCTCCTTGCCTCCGTCCTTTCTCTGACGTCCTAAGATATTTCAAAATTTGTTTTAAGACATAACTTTTAGTATCCGTTTTGCTTCAGAGAAATAAGTTGTAACAAAAAGAATTTCTCAGTATTAAACTTATCTTAGTTTTTTTTTAAAATTCTTCCCTTTTCTACATTTAAATATAAAATAAAGAAAGAAGATTACAAACTTAATAAAGAATCATGAAGGAAGATGAATAAGATGACAGTGGAGTCTTTGCCCCACCTCCGAAAATTTCTGGAACTGTTGTTCCCCCCCCCCCCACCAAGAGAAAAACATTTAATCTACAAAAAAGTGGGGGAGGGTGGACAAGCTAGAAAATATATTGGCCCCCTCCTAAATGAAAACATAAATACACCACTGACGATTATTAATTAGTGTATAAGCCAAAGGTTGTGGAGGGAAGGGGGGGGGGCGAATTAGTTTGACCTCAAAAGCTCCCTCTGGGTTACGCCATTGTGTGCATATGATGTTCACCTAGGATATTATTGACAATTTCTCCATAGCTTTTCCTTTATTAATCAACTCTTCTTTAATTATTCTATCATCCAGTAATCATCTTCAGAGTAACAAAAATTTGAGTTTTAAATCATGTAAATTTGTATTTATTTTGTTCCCCCCCCCCAGAAATGTATTGAATGCAACCCCCTTCCCCCCAGAATTTTTTAAATGACGAACCTACCTTTTCCTAATAACCTCAAAGTTGTTTTACATTCATGGGATAGAAACATAAAGGAGTCTGACTATCTCCGCCAAAAGCAGAATGCATAAATTAAAACCTAAGAATGAAAATATAAATAAATTACTTTAACAATAATTATTTCTCAGTAAAACCGCTAAGTCGAAGTCGATCTAATTTTCGGGTAAGAGTCATATTAGGGAGCCAAAGGTTTTTAATTCAAAAATTCGAAGTTGGAATCGGTTATTTTCCCTTTAAAGTCCACAACTCTACCAATGTTTGCAGAGTCGGTCATTTTTACTTTCTTCTATATCCAATATATAGAAGAAAGTATTGGATTCGTGCAAATTTTCGAATTTCGAATTTTGACGGATTCGAACGTTTTGAGGTGTGCTGAGTCCATTTCGACTATTTTTGGAAAATGTCTGTGTGTGTGTGTGTGTGTGTGTGTGTGTGTGTGTGTGTGTGTGTGTGTGTGTGTGTGTCACGTCTGTGTGTGACCAGTTTTTTGTGGCCGCTCTACAGCAAAAACTACCGCATGAAATCGAACGAAACTTGGTACACATATGTGCCCCTATGTGAACTTGTGCCCATTGGTTTTTGGCGCGAATTCCTCCAAGGGGGGTGGAGCAATGGGACGTTTTTTGAGTTACGCGTGATTGCTATTCCTCAGGAAGTAACTGGCGGAATCAAACAAAATTTGGTCCATATGTTGCCATTAACAGGAACAGGAGCTGATTCAATTTTGGTGTCAATAACTCAAACGGGGGTTGAGCTATAGAACGTTTTTTTGTCGTCAATTGTGACTGCTGTATCTCAAGAAATAATGAACGGAATGAAAGAAAAATTTATCGGCAAGTAGCCCTTAGTGGGTATAAGAGCTGATTTTATTTTGGTGTCAACAGCTAAAAAGGGGGTAGCGCAATCGCCCATTCTTTTTACTTTCTTCTATATCTAATATATAGAAGAAAGTATTGGATTCGTGCAAATTTTCGAATTTCGGATTTTGACGGATTCGAACGTTTTGAGGTGTGCTGAGTCCATTTCGACTATTTTTGGAAAATGTCTGTCTGTCTGTGTGTATGTGTGTGTGTATGTGTGTCACGTCTGTGTGTGACCAGTTTTTTTGTGGCCGCTCTACAGCAAAAACTACCGCATGAAATCGAACGAAATTTGGTACACATATGTGCCCCTATGTGAACTTGTGCCCATTGGTTTTTGGCGCGAATTCATCCAAAGGGGGAGGAGCAATGGGACGTTTTTTGAGTTACGCGTGATTGCTATTCCTCAGGAAGTAACTGGCGGAATCAAACAAAATTTGGTCCATATGTTGCCAGTAACAGGAACAGGTGCTGATTCAATTTTGGTGTCAATAACTCAAACGGGGGTTGAGCTATAGAACGTTTTTTGTCGTCAATTGTGACTGCTGTATCTCAAGAAATAATGAACGGAATGAAAGAAAAATTTATCGGCAAGTAGCCCTTAGTGGGTATAAAAGCTGATTTTATTTTGGTGTCAACAGCTAAAAAGGGGGTAGCGCAATCGCCCGTTCTTTTTTTCCATTGTGAGTGCCCTATCTCAAGAAGTAATGCTACGTTCTGGTTGAAATTTGGAATATATGTGAATCCATACGTAAACAGACTTCGGTTCAATTTTGACTCCAATCGCTCCAAGAGGTGTTGATTTTTTTTTTTTTTTTTTGCGAATAAAAATAGTTTTATTAATGCAACAATAAGAAAGATAAATCGTAATAGATTGTCGTCTGCGTATTTCTCGTGATTTTAATTGTATGGAAATGATCGGAAATATTATCTCAATGATTTAAAATTTTTAACTGTTGCCATCTTATGTTTGTTAACAAATAAAATATTTGTAATTAATTCAAGCAAGGCTTTTAAAATAACTTTCAATTTTCGCTCTTTGCTTTGCTTTTGCAATAATTCAGACATTGGGATGGTCGTCAAGTTTTTGCATGTGTAATTTTGTTTTTGTTAGGAATATTGCTTCCTTGTCAAGCATGGGGAGGGATCAGAAAAAGGAAAAATATAGAAGAAAGTTTCGTGATGGCCACAACATACTAGTTCCTCTTGTGTATAAATCAAAGCTACGAAATTTGTTTGAAGTTCCGCCTTCAAGTTCGGAATCTACACTGTTTTTCAGTTTCCCCGTAGACGCCAATGTTAAGGGATTTGAGCTTGTTCAAAATTGAATGGAAAATTTTTCAAATCAAAAAGATATTTTCTGTACATGTTTTTTATCAAAAGTTTTTTCCTACAAAGTTTGTTTGAAGCAAATTCGCCTCTTAAGTTTATAGAATTTATAATCGCCTTGAATTTCCCCTTAGGCGCTAATGTTAAGTTTTTTTGAACTGTTCAAAATTGAACGAAAAATTGTTCATGTCGAAAAATGAAATATGGGAATGAGGTGTCCTCTCCGAGCTCATTCGAAAACAAAATTGTTCGAACCGGACTTTTCACCTAAAAGTTATTGGGGTGTGGGGGCAGATAGACTGACAGACATTTTCCCCCCATCTCAATACCCTACTTTCCAATATAATTTTTTGATGTTTATTTAACTATTTCATTTAATTTTGACCTTTTTTCGTTTTTTTTAAGCCTTCTTTCATGCTTTTTTCTCCTTTCTCGGACTTTTACTGGGAAAGTATAGTAAAAACTGACGCTGGGGAGATTTTGCTAGGTTCTGCAGTCTATCATATAGAGAGGAAACTAACAGACATATAGACACTCATACACTGTGGTTTAGTAGAGATTAAATAACTTAGTTAATATTAATTAATGTGCTCTAAAGTAATGCAAGATTTGGAAGTGCAGAACTGACTTCTATTTCAGTTGTTAAAAGTTTTTCGTTTTGAACATCTTTTTTTTTTTGCCAATAAAGCAAATTCTAGTCTATTAAAGAGTAAGTTTTTCTGTTTTAATATTTTTGTTGTTCAATGTAGTTTTTGGTAAGGTATTTGTTTTATAAGCTGTTTCGAAATTATGCATCTTCGGAAAAATATGTTTGAAATACGAAGACAATGAGTTAAAATTTCAAAAGAATCAAGAATATTTGATCAATTTGAATAAGTTTAGGAAAGTTGGGATACTTAGTTTTATTTAGCTGAATTGCAATATTTCAAAACTAAGAGACACAGTTGCATTTCTCCATTTCAATTGTTTGTTTGGAATAGTGTCTGACCACCGATGGAGATGGAAACGCGAACATCCGGTTTACAGGCGGAAATAGACGCTTCGATTGGTTTGCAGCTTTTGCAGATGTGGCCTCGAAATTAAGCAGAATCACATTGAACAAAATATGCGATTCAAATTTTTACTTTTTCCCTTCGTTCAGATGCTGTTCGTTCAGATGTTTTGTCAACGACGGCGATAATGGGAATGTTTCCTTCAGTCAAAAGTACTATTAGTCACAGAAGTTGATAGAATGAGAAAAAAAAAAAAAAAAAAAAACATGGACCCAGAAAATACTTTCATTTTCCCAAATTTTTTTAAATGTCCGATTTTTCGAACAAGGCGTGGTCTTTATGACGTCACAAAAGATGCACTTTGGCGCGCACTCCACTGGTGAGCTAAATGTTTACGTTTGCTGTCTACCGTGTTTCCTGGGAATGATAATTAAGATGCGAATTAAATATTTCGTTCTACGCTTGCTATAAACCCTATCGTTGCCATCATATGTGAGTAAAGATGCGAATGAAATATGCTCTGCGCTAATGGTATTGATGTCATGCGCAGAAGCGCAAAAAATAAAATTGAATCTGCGCACCGATTAAAATAATT
This sequence comes from Uloborus diversus, assembly GCF_026930045.1. Classification (NCBI taxonomy): domain Eukaryota; kingdom Metazoa; phylum Arthropoda; class Arachnida; order Araneae; family Uloboridae; genus Uloborus; species Uloborus diversus. The sequence continues at coordinate 162,303,979 of NC_072736.1, forward strand.
TTTTTAAAAATACTTTGTCAAATTATTTTAAAAAATGGTTAAATCCTATGTTTTTAAGCATGTTCAGGGTGGCGACAGATCAGGGAAATCAGGGAGATCAGGGAAAAGTCAGGGAACTTTATTAATCAGGGAAAAGTCAGGGAAATATCAGGGAATTTTGAAAAAATCAGGGAAAATTTATTTTTATGAAGAAAAATTTTTTTTTTTTTGCTTTACAAAATTAAGTACTCTAATTCTCTACGCATTTTCCGCCAATTATCTGTTCAAAAAAAAAAAGTAAAATTAATGACGTGTGATTATACACTGCCGCATTATTTGTGCATCTTTTTTCCTCAACGTCAAAGTATTGAATCTTACTTATTAACCACAGGATGGACTTCCTAAGATTGGTTCTGTGTCTGTTAGGTTTATTTTCCCTAGCTTGAAAGTTCCTTTTACGCTTTCAATGCTACGTAAAATAAACAACCATACATGCAAAGAGGAAGCCTTCATTAATGCATTAGCTTCTTTGCCTTTATTCCATTGTCTTGAAGTAATTAGCGTACTGTAATCACGATCTCAAGAAGAAATCTTTGGTTTTTCAATTAATACTATAAAAGCTTAAAAGTTATCACTTCTTTGCATTTTCAATTTAATTGCTAAAATTGAACTTTGAATTAAAAAAACTTTGTTTTTTGCCATCATACTATTTGTTGTCACCGTAGAATATAAAGGTTTTCTTTTCTTCAGACTTAAGTGATTCTTTAATTTTATAACCAAGTTGTATTCTTTTATATGTTTTGAAATTAACTAATTGCTTTTTTTTCTTGCATTTCAAAGTTGTTTGTTACAAAAGCAATCTAAGATTTTTTTTCGTTACATACTGAAATAATTTTAAATAGAGTTAACTTGTGTACTTAAGTAATTTTTTTTTTTTGTTAAAATGCTGTATTCATTCATTAAAACCTATGTTCTTGATTAGAGAAAAGCTCCCTATGAATGGATGTCAAATGGTTTCATCTGTTTTGCATAAATATGTCAATTACTTATATAAGAATAACTACATTACTTCTATTGTTTCACTATTACTTGTGATTCTTACAACAATTATTATACTGTTTGAAAACTTAGTTCAAAATAATTTTAATTACTTTTTAGTTCTTAAATACACATATGTTTTTAAGAGTAATTTTAATAGTTTCTTAAAATTCTTATGCTAAGTGGTTTCTGGAAGTGAAGTAATTTTTTTTTTAAAATTTTCTATAATCTTTCCATTTTAGAAAAATTTAATATACTGTTTTGTAGGTCCCCCCCCCCCAAAAAAAATTGACTTGATACATTTTTTTAACCATTTTATTAAAAAAGTAACATCTTTTGAAAATATATCTTTAGTTCAACAACTTTACACAACTTAAAACGTTAAAAATACTGCATTTTATACAAATATACAATGAATTTCAAGTAGAGCAAAGAAAGAAAACCATTATCATTGGTAACGTAAATCAGTGAAATTTGGTGAACTTAATCAGGGAAATCAGGGAAAAGTCAGGGAACTTTTTTTCTCAGTTCCTGTCGCCACCCTGATGTTCTTTCAAAAAAAAAAAATACTTTTAAAATTTCGGATACGACCCCATTTCGTGAGATTTAAAGATTCAGTTCTGAAAGTGTAGCTAAGCTGTATGACATAGAATGCAATTCTCCATCAGAGACAAATGTTCCGTTGCTGTTACTTAGATTAGAAATGGTACAATCGTTAAAATCCGTTTTTCGACGGTTCGTCACTAACAAAGTAATTTCAAATGCGTTCCGAAAAGAAAATCCTTGAACAGTGTAATGGTTTTTATTTTCTTCTTTTTCTGGATATGGCGTCTCGTGTGGAATATTTGAGGTCCAGCCCACGTGACGTCAATTAGGCGCGATCTTTCTTCTGTTCGCGTGACTCGTGATGCTCTCCTCTTGCGAATGGACTCCATAATGGTGTACATAACGCGAAGTCGCGATTTGACTCTGGAATGGAAGGGTTGATATTCCTGCACGTGATCTGGTCCTCCTGTTTGATTCGTAAATTTTAACTTCAAACGTAGTTCTTCTAGTTTTGTTTCTTGTAGAGATAACAATCTTAGTTTTTCTTTTGTGCAATCACGAACTGTTTTATTATCCTCACTTGACTAAAATTGATGTTGCTCTGATTTTTCAGATTTCCATGACAACGAGAATAAGTCTAGCTTGTTGTTTTAAAATTTATGAACAGGTGAAATTTTCGTCGACACTTTCACATGGTTACAAATCGTTTGCGTTCATTCAAAACTTAAACTTAAGCAGATTTTACTTTTAAAGAGGGGGAAGGGTGTAAAATGACTTTTTTTTTTCAGGAAAAACACCAACATTGATGAACTTAAGAAGCAAAACTTTATCTAAATAAAAAAATTCCAGGTTACTAACTCATACTTGCCAACTCTACTGTTTTTAACGGGAGACTTTAGTTTTTTGCTTCCATCTCCCGATTTCCCGTTTTTTACAAATTTCTCCCGTTTTTTTAGTCAATCATCAAAAAGTTTCACTTTCTTCTCAATAGATGGCGCCCCTTTCTATTCTACCAATGTCAGGGAATAAGAATTTTTCCAATTAATAACTCATTTAGTAAAAAATAATTTTTTGGAAGCTTTCCACATTGCATGTTCAACGAAGCACGTGGTTTGCCGAAAATTGCAGCAGATTTCAATCTTTTTGCATCTTGAAAATATTTCAATTATTTTGAAATTTTAAAGTTATTTTAACATGTGCTACCCTATACCTACTTATTATATATATTATTTTCATTATATATTGATTTTTTTTTTCGGATTTTAGGAATTAAATTTTGGTAGCTACTTTTCTGGAAAAGACTGGGGAATGTACAGAACTTTAAGCAAGTTCACTACTTATTATTAGGTTTTTCCTTTGCAGTATGTTTTTCTTGCTGCAACCAATAGGGAAGTTTTCGATTTTTCAATTTTATTTTTGTATGATAGAGTAACATGTATGAACATCATAGGTAAAAAAATTTTTGCGATACGATAAGTAGTTTTTTTTAAAATTAATTTTTAAAGTTAAAGCGCTTGTGACGTCAAATGGCATAGGAAGTGACGTTATGCGCTCTTCCGATAGGGGAGAAGCCGAAGGTCACGCATTCGACTTCGAAGACGAAACGTAAAAGGCTTATCTCCTCGCATTTAACTCCTCGCGTTTCTGGAACATTAAACCTCTCATCCTCTCGGAAATATTCGAATATCATCATTGATGTTACATGAGGAAGATTATTTAGATTGTGCTTTAACGAATCCGGTCTCCATAGTGTGTTGAAAAGGATTATTGAATTTCTAAAAAATATAAATATCAGCGCGCTCAAAATGTCCCCAGCGAAAACAAGGGATCTTCGGCGGAAGGCTGCCCATTCGCGCCCTGTGACGTAGGCTCGTGACGTTTCAGAAGAGCGCACTTTTGCGCGTGGATTTTTAAAAATTCATTAAAAATCAACCACGGTGTTTTAAAATTCGGCGATGGTGAATTTTTTAGTTTTGAGGGTCAATTAACAATACCCAATAGCCAAAATATGAACATTTAATAGGTTGCAACTTCCCTATTAGCTTACATCTACAAAAAATCCCCATTTAGTGGAATCTCCTGTTTTTTTTTCTTCGAAGGTTGGCAAGTATGCGTAACTAGTCAGGTGGAGCAACTTTGTACTTCAGAACTAGACTGACGCAAGTGCAAAAATTGCAATTTTCCGTTTATTAGTGCATTACATATAGAAGTCTATTTATGATCGAGCTGCTGTGAACAAAATTCTTAAAAGAAAATCCCTTTCAATTTCCCATCCTTTGCATGCGCCAGAAAAAAGTTTTTCCTCTCTCCCGTCATATTCGAGATACAAGTTCGAAATAACAGTCCTATTCTTCGTTCATTGCAAAAATAAAAAAATAAAAGCTCGTGGACAAAAAGTCATTTGATTAAAGCTAGGCTTGTCAGATTTCTGAGACGTTAAACCGGGACACGAGAATGCCCCCCCCCCCCCATCAACGTCGTTAGTATCCCAAAGGGTACACACCTGTAGATAAATTTTAGGAGTGTAGGGCAGTTTATTCCTATGAATAAATATTTACTAATTATGAACTTAAAACAGTAGTAATGAAACATGACATAAGCAGATAAAATTTGAACATTTCACTTCTTAGATGTGGATATTTACAATTTATTTTAGTTGGAAAAAATACTTTGAATGAAGAATAAAAAATTGAACGCTATTTAGTTATTATTTTCATTTTATAGTGCTCTTTCAGACAGTCTCTTGGTTTTGATCTTGTAAAAATCCTCACAAGCTAATCCGATATTAATTTTACAACTGAAATTTACAAATGATATAGTAATTTATCCTAAATTATCCTTCGCAGTTAATCATTTTTAAGCCTTTTTGGTCATTTGTAATCAAATTTATCTTTTCCGGGACGTGAAGTAAACCGGACGGAACACCGGGATTTTTTCTGAAAACCGGGACTGTTTTTCGACGAGTAATTTACCACAACATGGACGAGCAAATTACCATAACATGGACGAGCAAATTAAAATAGCATATTGGCGAGAAATTCCATTATTTGTAAATATACAGGCGAACCAACAACCAAATACCTTTTAATATTCTACTACGGGCAAAGCTGTACGAGTACCGTTAGCGTAAAATAAAATGCAGCTTAAAAAAAAAAAAAAAGTTAACAGCATTTTCCATTTAGTTCCTTCCATACTGCATTCCTTTATAAGTTCAGGTTTTTGCTATGGCAATGGGCCCATTTTGAGACCTTAAAATATCTAAACACATCCCCCTAATAACTGAATAGCTATTATTTTCGAAGCTCCCTGGATTCTTTTGATTTTATTCTCTTAGAATTAGCTGCGCAAAATCGTCTTTTTGTGCCAGAAAAATCCAAGCTTCGCATGTTTGTGTAGTGGTGTACCCGTGCATTTCCTTTTTCGGAGACCGTTATTATTATGTCTTCGTCGCTCCCAGTTCGTCCATGCACTCAGAAATGAATTTCCTGAAGTCATGGAACTGCTCTTGTTTTTTTGTCTCCTCCCAGTCATCATGGGAGGGAAGTTAGAATCGTTAAATGGGAAACAACGCGATGCTGGCCTCTCCACAGAGTGAACGGAAATTGCTTCTTTTTTAGAGCTATAAAAATATTTTTGAATTTCTATTCAGTGAAAGGGGGGAATGGACTGGTGTTCATTGGAGTGGGTTAAGCTAGAGGAATTTTTGTATTGAGGCGTCTTTACCGTTCGTGGGATATTGTTACAAAATTTGTAAATAGATCTTTTTTATGTTCTAATGTGCTAAATTTGTTGTAATCCTGGCTAGTGATGTGGATCGGGTAAATACCCAGCGGGTAGGTAAATATTTTCTGGGTATTTACCCAAGGCCTGGGTAAATACCCAAAAACTGGGTATTTTACAAAAAAAAAAAAAAAAAAAAAAAAAAAAAGCAAAAGGTGAATGGGATTTTTTTTTTTTTTTTTAAAGTCTAAATATGAAATAACTGGTAAAACTGATACATATGTATTACACAGTTTATAATATTTTTTATTGAAAGACTTGATGAAATTATGAAAGAAACATATCGTGTGAACCAAAGAATCTTTCTTTTCAATGTCATAATTGGAGAAGTATAAGCAATTCAGTGATGAACTTCAGGATTTCAAACTCACAACCAAGGTTAGTGATATCCAAAATGGAAAAAAAAAAAAAAAAAAAAAAAAAAGGAAGCATGAGGGATGTTTGGAAGAATAAACTGAGAAGTTATTAAGAGTATGATGTTATTTATTTATTTTATTGCTGTTTAAGTGATAACGTGGCAAATATAGAAACAGTTTTCACATTAATAAGCAAAAAAACAAATCAAAATATTATTTTCTGTTGCCTTGCTCATTTGCATTTGCTCCCCGGTACTTCATGATGAAAATTTATTCAAACTATTTTTATTGACATTTCGTTACATTTTGATGTCTTGCAGGGACATATTACTGGGTTATAAAAGACTAGGACCTTAAAAATTGATGTTTACTTTTTTTGTAATCAGTTAAGCTTTTTACTTTTTGTAGAATGGCTTTTTATATCTGAAATTAGGCTATCAACATTGATTAGGCATATCCAACACATTTAATGTGAATATCATATTAGATTGCTAAGTTGTTCCACACAGTAATTCTTTAAATATGTGATCAAAATACAATTTTTGGGCAAAAATTTATTGTTTGTATATGGTTGGTTATATATATACATAGTGGAATACATACAGAAAAGTATTTTAGTTGAATATAAATTTTTGAAATAAATACCAGGGTAAATACCCATTTTGGGTATTTACCTGGGTATATACCCTGGGTATTTACCCCTAAAAATAAATACCGGGGTATTTTACATCACTAAATCCTGCTAAATATAAATTAAGTTAATCCCATTAATTTTCTCCAAAAATTTCCTTGCTTTTTGAAACTTTATCCTTGTTTTCAGTAACTTACCGCCCTATAGTCAGGGCTAAGGCAGAAATACATGAAATACACCGCCAACTCAGTCATTCCACACTGCAGTTTCGTGCTTATTAGCACTCATCAGCCCGGCATAGGAATTGACTGAGCTGGAGATGGACAACCTCTTAAGGAAGCCAAGAGTGCCTAACAAACTGGTAGCTAATATAGAATTAGCGCAGACCAAACGAGTTACCGAAGCAATGGTTCGGTTCAACTCGAATATTGAAGGCAAGGCAGGTATATTCAGTAAGTTACCGGCCCTTTTTGCCTTTGCGCCAGCATTTTAATATGAGAGTTCATGGACTTGGTTAGAAATTGCCGAGCTATCGTCCAGCTGGTTTCATTTTTGGCGACTCGCTAATTTTTGACCTCCCGATTTGGCTGCATTTTGGATCGAATTGATATTGAGTTTACTGGAATATTGCAGTATGTTCTTCCGATATTATATGAATAACAACTGTGTCGATTTTAGTTAGTTCTAAGTTCGTTGGCATTCAGTTGTGTGCCTTTTTTTTTTTTTAAAGCTCGGTTAAGTACGTGCTATTTGAGCTGGTGCTATTTGAATGGACCGTCGAGATAGATCTGGAGTAAAAAATGTCGCTTTTTCCAATGGTGTCAAAAAGAAAACTGTAAGACAGTTCCTTCACTATTTATTGATAGATTTAATGAAAAAAGTAATGCGTAAATTTAACTAAGCCTTAAAAAATTCGAGCTAAAAAAGTAAATAACTCCCGCCGTAAGAAAGTTAGAACATTGATACAAATTGCGTAGAAAATTCTACCATTTCCCACGATGTGTGATTTTAGTATGTGCGAGTAATTTTTCTCCCCCATATTCGGGAATTTATGTGAAAATCGGGCCTAAATTGGAATAAAAAGAACTATTCAAAATTTTTTTTGAACCGGTCTGCAAACCTTTCCGGTGTTGAAAGAAAGATACTGGGAAAATTTCTGCGAAATCGGCCCGGGTAGTTCTCGAGTTATGCGCGTTCAAACAAACAGACGCTTTTTGGATACTTTTTATGCTATGTAGAGATGATTCAAATAAAATAATAATAAAAATAAATAAAAAATAAGAAACATTTTTGATTTTGAAAAGGGGACAGCAGGGCACTTGTAGCACTTGCCAGTTTTGGAATTTAGGTCTGTTTTACTTCTGGTAACTCTTCGATTATAATAATGAATGTTTTTTCATCTTTATATATAAATGGCTACTTCTGTATGTAAGTATGTCCGGGGTAAACTTCAAAACTACTGGCCCGATTTTAACCATTTTTTCACCACAGATAGCTACATTATCAGGAAGCAACATAGGCTATAATTTATTTCTAAAAAACTTGGTTTAAAAACGTTATGATGGAAAACAGTAAATTTCATGTAATTTCCCCCATTAAATAATGAAATAGAAAACCCCACTCGACGTTAAATCCCGGTTATCACAAATTTGCCATTTCAACTGCGCTTGCGTGCGGACTTAGCTGATTTCAAAATTCTTGCTAAATTAATTACAAACATTTTAAATTTGGTAATAAATATGAGATGGCAAGAGATAAAAATTAGAAATCACAAAGTTTTTTCTGATTTAGTTTTTAGGCCTCGGTAAAGATTGAATTTTGCGTCTTAATTATTAATGGATGCGGTGTTTAAATCGTCTGTCCTTTTTCAGGACCAAATTTTTAACCTCAGAAGAGCGTACTAGAATTTCAGCATCACTTCTAATACAAAGCCGAACCCTCAACCTAAATAAAAATGTATAATACTAAGTTGTTTACGCCTAACGTAAAATATCCGCAAAAGACGGATTTCTGTACTAATATTCCAATCATTTTTGAAGTACACAACGTGTTTTACACTTATGTTAAATAAATATTTCCAAACTAATAAATATTGAAGTGTCATTTTTCTCTTAAGATTATCAATTATTCATATCCGTAGTTTCATATAATATATCACGAAGTCGCTGTGAAAATATTCTAATCGCATTCATTAATTTGGTGGGACTCTCGCTCAGCTTAAATATTGTTACAAATCCTGTAAATAGTAATTATTGTAGTAACGTAACCTGTAAATAGTTTCCCGTAATGAATATACAACCCCTTAACATATGGCTAAAGTATACAACCCCCTATTCTTTTTTTTCTTATTTCATTCACTGATTTTATCAATGGAAGTGTAGTTGTAGAACGTTGTAGCATTTTCTGGAATATTTGAGAAATTTCTTTTCGGTGTATTTAAGCCGTTAGCGATGGATAAACAGTTAGTTTCGATTGATATTTCGAACTGAGAGCATTTTGCTCTGTTTATAGCGAGGCATTTCGCTGTGTTGTTTTCGTATTTGGAAGTAAATACGTGTGTAAACGTTGAGTTTACGGTGTTGTGTGATAATTGCTTAATTGCTGATGAATAATTTAGCAGTTGTTGACGATATCTCCTGTACATAGTGTAAATAAATCTCCTGTGTTTTTATCAAGAACTGTGTTTTCATTTCAAGAAAGTGGAAGTCGCACCGAATCCGTTACAATTTGGCGCCCAACGTGGGGCTTCTTCTGGACTTTCTTGCAGTAAGTGTGACTTTGGACATTTTTTCATAAAGACCTTTTAAATTTGGACTTTGTTTTTATGGTGATTACTCGCGCAATGGATGACCAATTAAAACAACTTCTGGAAGCAATTAATGCTGCGAAAAGCGACTTGGCTGAAAGTTTGGCTGCTAATCAAGAACAATTAAAAAACGATATGGCGGCTAATCAAGAACAATTAAAAAATGATATGGCGGCTAATCAAGAACAATTAAAAAATGATATGGCGGCTAATCAAGAACAATTAAAAAATGATATGGCGGCTAATCAAGAACAATTGAAAAGTGATTTAATGGTACTGAAAAATGATTTAGCTTCTAACCAAGAGGAAATTAAAAACGACCTTACTTCGGTAAAGACTGTAATGGAAAATAAATTTAATGAGATAGAGCATCGAGTTGATGCTTTTGATGAAAAATTTGAAACAGTAGAAAACCGTATCGCAACAGTTGAAAATCATGTGGATGAGAAAATTAAAAACTTGGAAAGGAGATTGGCGATCGCGGAAAGCAGCTCTGTACAGTTTGGCGCTCCCACATCGGTTGCTCGACCGTCCATTAAACTTGCCACATTTGATGGGAAAACTTCGTGGCAGGTTTACAAAACTCAATTCATGATAGTGGCGGAAGCGAACGGATGGGACTCTGCTACCAAGGCCTGCCATCTTGCAGCATCCCTGAGAGGTGACGCAGCGGACATTCTTCAGACCCTTCCGGACAGCCAGCGCCTGGATTTCGCCGCCCTCACATCTGCGTTGGAGCTTCGCTTCGGTGAGAAGTGCCAGAAAGATTTCAGCCGACTCCAGTTGAAGTCCCGTTTCCAGAAAACCGGGGAAACCCTGCAAGAGCTTGCGGCGGACATCGAGAGACTGTTTCATCTTGCTTTTTGCGACTGTCCTGCGGATGTTCGAGACAACCTGGCACTCAACTATTACATCGACGGGGTTCGAGATCCGGAAATCCAGAAAGCTCTACGGATGGCGGATGTCAAAGACCTGAATTCTGCTGTTGTGTATGCGATGAAGTTGGAGGCCGCCCAGCAAGCAACCCGTGTGGATCGTCATCCCATCCGAACTCTGGAAGCTGATGAGTCTGATTCCAGGTCGTCCCACCTCGCTGAACTCGAGAGACAACTCGGTGACTTGGCAAGACATCTGAGCAGCATAACAGCCCAAAAGAAACAAGAGCAGAAGTGCTGGAAATGCGGTAGTGAAGGACACCTGCGAAGGAGTTGTCCGGCTCGCCAAGCTACGCGAGGGAAGGAAATCACCACCACCAGAGCTCTGCAGATTTCCTCTTCTAGTAGTGGCAGTGATGGACTTTTCATTTACGCCCATGTAAATGGGAATCCTTGCAAACTGATTGTCGACACTGGAGCCAATGTGACAATCGTTAGGACAGATGTGGCTCGTGAATTTGGATTGAAACTGCTGTGGACATCGCCACGCGTAAGTCTCCAGACTGTGACAGGTGACAAAATCGAGATTGACGGTAAAGTGGACTTGGAAATAGTGTTTGGGAATGCCACCTACCATCATACGGCATTCGTCGCTGATATCACGGACCCCTTCATTCTCGGATTGGACTTTTTGAAGAAATATGACTTCACTCTCGACTTCAAGACTAATGAGCTGCACTCGATGAGAGAAGACATAGCCGTTTTCCCTGCAGAAAGTGATGTAAAATCCGCTCATCAAATAATAGCCCAAACAGATTTATCGATTCCCTCAAGGTCAGAATCATTAATACCTGGCTCCATTGAAGAAACCAATAGTTTTCGATTTGGACTCATTGAATACCCTAACCTAAGCAATAGCCTAAAAGGAGTGCTGGTAGCATCTACGCTTGTGGACCTTTCTAAGGATGTAATTCCCGTGAGAGTCGCCAACGTGAGTGAAAGGCCAAGGAATATCCGGAAAGGTGAAGTGTTAGCAACTTGTACTCCAGTAAACTGCATCATTAGAAGAATCAATTCCCCCGAGACTGTGTCTTCTGAGTCCTTGACATCGAAGTTAATTGGGAGTGCACCATTAACGAAAGATCAAAGAACTGCTGCGGAACAATTGGTGGACGACTTCAAGCATCTGTTTTCATCTACATCGGAGGATGTGGGTCGGACGAATTTAACGCAGCATAGGATCTACACTGGAGAACACCCCCCTATTAAACAGCATCCAAGACGACTACCGTTCGCCAAGAAGGAAGAGGTTGAGACCCTCCTGAAAGAGATGAAGGAGAATGATGTAATCGAACCGTCATCCAGTCCTTGGGCCTCTCCCATCGTCTTGGTCCGAAAGAAAGATGGCTCCACCAGATTTTGTGTTGATTACCGACGGCTGAATGAAATCACCAAGAAAGACAGTTACCCTCTTCCACGGATAGACGACACTTTGGACACTCTTTCCGGACACAAGTGGTTTTCGACCCTGGACTTGAAGAGCGGCTACTGGCAGGTTGAAATACACCCTGATGACCGAGAGAAGACAGCGTTTACAACTGGACAAGGCTTATGGCTGTTTAAAGTGATGCCCTTCGGCCTCTGCAATGCACCAGCTACGTTCGAGCGTCTTATGGAAACAGTGTTAAGAGGACTTTCCTACGAATCCTGTCTGGTCTATTTAGACGATATCATCATCGTGGGACGCAGTTTCGAAGAACATCTGGCAAATCTTAGGAAGGTGCTGCAAAAGCTTAAGGAAGCCAATCTGAAGTTAAGCCCGTCCAAATGTAATTTGTTCCGCCGGGAAGTGAACTATCTTGGTCACATCATCTCTTCTGAGGGTGTACAAACCGATCCAGAAAAGGTATCCGCGGTCAAGAGTTGGAGTCGTCCCGAAAACATCCATCAGCTGCGAAGTTTCCTGGGGCTCTGCACGTACTACAGGAAGTTTGTGAAGGGTTTTTCCAACATTGCACGACCCTTGCATAAGCTGACGGAGAGCAAGCAAAAGTTTGAATGGTCCAAAGAATGCGAAGATGCATTTCTACGACTGAAGGAGGCTTTAACATCAACGCCTATCCTCGCCTATCCTCAGCCTGAAAAATCCTTCATCCTGGACACTGATGCGAGCAACGAGGGCATCGGAGCTGTTTTATCCCAAGAAATTGACGGAAATGAACATGTCATCGCTTACTGGAGCAAATGCTTATCAAAGTCGGAGCGAAATTACTGCGTCACCAGAAAGGAGTTACTGGCCATAGTGAAAGCTGTAGAACACTTCCATCATTACCTCTACGGCCGAAAATTTCTGCTTCGGACAGATCATGCCTCATTAACTTGGCTTTTGAACTTCAAAAATCCGGAAGGCCAGATAGCCAGATGGATACAGCGGCTCCAGGAATATGACATGGAGATCAAGCATCGAAAAGGGTTATCTCACGGTAATGCTGACGCTTTATCAAGGAGACTCTGTCCTGAGAACTGCCACTATTGTTCCCGAATCGAGAAACAGTATGGAACGACTAGCCCTCCCGCCTATCAGGTGACAGTGACTCCAATATCATCAGAACCTGATCCATGGAGTGACGACCAAGTTCGAAAAGATCAGCTTGAAGACCCCGACATAAAACCAATTTTGGAGTTCATGGAAAGTGACAGTCGGCGACCTAGCTGGCAGGACGTTTCCATCTTCAGTCCTGCAACAAAAAGATACTGGGCTTTATGGAACTCGCTCCATTTACGGAACGGCGTGCTACACCGAAAATGGGAATCTGACGACGGCAAAACATCTAGGTGGCAGTTACTACTTCCCCGATCAAGGATTTCAGATGTTCTGAAAGAAATACATAGTAGTGCGACTGGAGGACATTTTGGTGTCTTGAAAACCCTCAATAAAGTTCGGGAGCGCTTCTTCTGGAGCAAGGCGAAGGATGACGTGGAGAAGTGGTGCCATTCTTGTGACGCCTGTGCTGCTCGTAAAGGACCGAAGAAGAGAAGCAGAGGGAAGCTACATCTGTACAACGTTGGAGCTCCTTTCGAACGAATTGGGATCGACATCCTGGGTCCTCTACCAAGAACTGCTGATGGGAACAAATACATTCTTGTTTCCATCGACTATTTCACCAAATGGCCCGAAGCGTATCCCATTCCAGATCAAGAAGCTACCACCGTAGCAGAGACTCTAGTCCAACATTGGATCTCGAGATATGGAACACCTTTGCAGATTCATTCCGATCAAGGGAGGAATTTCATCTCTGCTGTGTTTAAGGGCCTATGTCAAATTTTTGGAATTGAGAAAACTAGGACAACACCACTACACCCACAATCGGACGGCATGGTGGAGAGATTTAACCGCACAATCCTGAATAATCTCTCGCTTATGGTATCCAGAAATCAACAGGATTGGGACAAGAAGCTACCTTTGTTCCTGCTGTCCACGAGACTACCGGATATGCCCCATCTCAGATGCTCTTCGGACGAGAGCTAAGGCTACCTTGTGATCTCGTCTTCGGTCGTCCTCCGGATGCGCCTGCATCGCCTGAGGAGTACATCCAGGATCTCCAGGCCCGGTTGGAAGACGTTCATAACTTCGCACGAGAGCGAATCAACATCGCGGCGGAGAAGATGAAGACCCGATACGACACAAGGTCTACTGGACATGAATTCAACGAAGGCGACAAGGTTTGGTTATGGAATCCCATCCGACGGAAAGGTCTGTCACCCAAATTGCAGTCGCATTGGGATGGACCCTACAAAGTCCTTAACCGACTAAATGACGTCGTAGTGAGGATCCAAAAATCACCTAATGCAAAACCTAGGGTTGTACATTATGATCGGTTAGCCCCATACTATGGCCATAGTTCATGAGTATTACGTAAACAACCCTGGTTGATAACATAAAAGTTGTAGATAATTTTTGCATTTAATGTTTAGTAATATTTCTTGTTATTATTGTGTTTTCTGTATCTGTTAGTTATTAATTAATGTGTGTAATTGTAAACATGTGATAGAAGTTTGGCACCCTTTCTGGGGATTGTACTGCCCGGGACGTGCAGTCCTTAGGAAGGGGGCATTGTTACAAATCCTGTAAATAGTAATTATTGTAGTAACGTAACCTGCAAATAGTTTCCCGTAATGAATATACAGCCCCTTAACATATGGCTAAAGTATACAACCCCCTATTCTTTTTTTTCTTATTTCATTCACTGATTTTATCAATGGAAGTGTAGTTGTAGAACGTTGTAGCATTTTCTGGAATATTTGAGAAATTTCCTTTCGGTGTATTTAAGCCGTTAGCGATGGATAAACAGTTAGTTTCGACTGATATTTCGAACTGAGAGCATTTTGCTCTGTTTATAGCGAGGCATTTCGCTGTGTTGTTTTCGTATTTGGAAGTAAATACGTGTGTAAACGTTGAGTTTACGGTGTTGTGTGATAATTGCTTAATTGCTGATGAATAATTTAGCAGTTGTTGAAGATCTTTCCTGTACATAGTGTAAATAAATTTCCTGTGTTTTTATCAAGAACTGTGTTTTCATTTCAAGAAAGTGGAAGTCGCACCGAATCCGTTACAATATAAACAAGCAACACGAAATCTTAAAACAGAAAGCCCAAAAAGCTAAGTCCGCGCGCAAGCGCAGTTGAAATGGCAAATTTGTGATAACCGGGATTTAACGTCAAGTGAAAACCCCATTTTTACAAAAATGCGTTGCCTTACAACAGCAATATTAATAATTATCATAATGAAAGTTTTGAATCAAGGCTTCTCCGGAGTAAACATGAATTTCAAGTCATTTAAATATTTGGAAACTTTATTTTTTGCACTTAGTTAAACATAGTAGAGAGCTTTTTTTTTGAGTGTGTGTGTACTATTTAATTAAATAAGTGTGTGTGTGTACTATTTAATTAAATAAAGCGCACGGTTTTTTTAGTGATCTTTGTTTTTGTTAGTTCATATTTTGGAAATTCTTCAAATTTTTATGTGCTTAAATGTCGTGCTTTCGTTTCTAAATGAATACTCGTTCGTTCTTTATACTTATTGCTCTTTTACTTTTAAGGGTAAGGAAGAAGCTCGATTTTTAATCACGTCAAAGCGGTGTGTTTTGAGTTCTTTCAGTTAAAACAGAAAACGAATGGAAGTAGCGATTGTTTCCCACAATTATTACTGACCCAGGCAACGCCGAGCATTTTTGCTAGTTAAAAATAAATATGAAAGTCGTTAATTTGCATTGTCCATATGACTGTCTTTTTGTTATGAAAAATAAAAGCATCACCGTGTCGCTATTCATTTTTACTTAGCCAAGATGTTAAAAAGATGAAGATAATGCTTGTCAAACGCCTCCGGGCGCGAACATTTTACGTGAAACGTTCTTGAAAGGAAGATCAGGGGAGGAAGGGGATTATTTTTAGACCCAGCGAAAGGAGATGATTTAAGGGATGCTATTTTTAGTCTGAGAGTTTTATCATTTTTGTTCCTCCACAGTGTCGTTAAAATATTATAAATTTTAAAAATTTTGATTACAAAAGAAGGTTTTTTTCATGTAGTTTTTAAATATTGTAATACTATTAATTGCATTTAGAATACATTTTTGATTCTGATTAATAGGTTTTGACGATGGCCATCCTGTACGAAGGTAATCGAAGCAGGGGCTTGCACGGGGGGGGGGGGGGAGAAGGTTCACCTGTTTGCCAGGGCCCGAGCATGAAGGGGCTCCGAGATTTTCAAAAAGAGAGGTGTAATCTATGTAGAACGTAAGGGTAAACAATATGAAGGGGGGGGGGCGTAAAAGTCATTTGTGACGCTAAAAATAATTAGAAGGAAAGCAAAGTATTGAAAGAAAATACAGCCGCAGCAATAATTCGGAGAATATTTTGCTTGAATTGAAAAGTCTAAGACATGTCTCAAACTGTCTTGCATGTGACAAGTAAACTATATTTAAAAAAAAGTTAAAATTTTTTTTTGAATTTTTAGATTTTGAATTCAAATTATGTTTTTCGCAATCACAAATTGCAATAGGACCCTACCCGTTGGGTTTCTTGTTTCTACTAATGGCTTTTATGGCAACCATCATTTGAATTCAAGACGTCAGAATTCAAATGAATGCCAGGGGCTGGGTGTTGTGTGCTGGATGCTGTTTTCGCGTATAAAAGATTGTGCAAAATCGAGAAGGTCGTTTAAAAATAGTAATTCGATTCCGGGGCACATGGACGCCTGCATTATATAAGCATCTTCTTTACTAGTAATAAAGCAGAAAGTCTCTCTGTCCGGAGGATGTCTGGATGTCTGAATCTCTGTGACGCGCATAGCGCCTTGACCGTTCTACAGATTTTCATGAAATTTGGCACAAAGTTAGTTTGTAGCATGGGAGTGTGCACCTCGAAGCGATTTTTCCAAAATTCGATGTGGTTCTTTTTCTATTCCGATTTTAAGAACAAAAATATCATAAGATGGACGAGTAAATTACGAAATTATCATTACGTGGAACCGTAACATGGGCACAAGCCAATTGGCGAGATACGAAATTATCATAACGTGGAACCGTAACATGGGTACAAGCCAATTGGCGAGAAAAAAATTCACCACTCATTATTTGTAAATATACAGGCGAACCAAAAGTCCTTTTAATTTTTCTATTACGGGCAAAGCCGTGCGGGTACCACTAGTTACTAATAATCAAGCTGAAAGTCTGTATGTCTGGATCTCTGGATGTCTGTTACGCCATAGCATCTAGATCGTTCGGCCGATTTTTATGAAATTTGGCACAAAATGAGTTCGTAGCATAGGGAGGAGCACCTCGAAGCAATTTTTCGAAAATTCGATTTTGTTCTTTTTTTATTCCTAGTTTTAAGAACATTTTTCCTAGCAAATTACCAGAACTTGGACGAGCAAATTACCATAACGTGGGCGGACAAACTACCACAACATGGGCTAGCAAATAAACATAGCAAATGGGAGAGAAAATCATCTTCCAATGTTTATAAATATACAGGCTTACAAAATGACCTTTTAATTTTCTACTACGGGCAAGGTGGCCCGCTGAGAGTCATGTTGTGGCCCGTGCAGCTTGCTCAATAAAGTTTTTAAAATACTCTGAAATTCCGTTTCAACGAATACCAAGACAACGAAATATCTGTTTCAGCGAAATAAATTTTCAGTGCTTGTCAAACGCCTCCGGGCTCGTGTCTTGAACATTTTACGTGAAATGTTCTTGAAAGGAAGATCACGGGAGGAAGGGGATTATTTTTAGACCCAGCAAAAGGAGATGATTAAAGGGATGCTATTTTTAGTCGGAGGGTTTTATTATTTGTGTTCGTCCACAGTGTCATTAAAATATTATAAATTTTAAAGATTTTAATTACAAAAGAAGTTTTTTTTGCATGATTAGCATATTTATTTTTAACTAGCAAAAATACCCGCCCTTGCCTGGGTCAGTAATAATTGTGGGAAACAATCGCTACTTTCATTCGTTTTCTGTTTTAACTGAAAGAACTCAAAACACACCGCTTTGACGTGATTAAAAATCGAGCTTCTTCCTTACCCTTAAAAGTAAAATAGCAATAAGTATAAAGAACGAACGAGTATTCATTTAGAAACGAAAGCGCGAATTGAAGCATATAAAAATTTTAAGAATTTCCAAACTGTGAACTAACAAAAACATCACTAAAAAACCGTGCGATTTATTTAATTAAATAGTACACACACACTTTTTTAAATTAAATAGTACGCACACACTCAAAAAAGAAAGCTCTTTACTATGTTTAACAAAGTGCAAAAAATAGAGTTTCCAAATATTTAAACGACTTGAAATTCATGTTTGCTCCGGAGAAGCCTTGATTCAAAATTTTTATTATGATAACTATTAATATTGCTGTTGTAAGGCAACACATTTTTGTAACAATGGGTTTTGGGCAGCCATTGCATTTCTTAAAAATAAAATCAAAGGACGCGGACGTGATTCATCGATCGAATGAAAACAATAAGCAATCGTTTGAAGGTGTAAAAAAAAAAAAAAAAAAAAAAAAAAAAATTCCCATATATCTCAAACGTGACGAAAGAATCATCCTGCAGCAGTTTTCAACATTAGTTGTCGAGTTTGAAGAGAAAATAAAGAACATCGTATTTTACTGGTGGCTTTTCACGTTAGTTCCATTTTAAACTTGATTTTCCTTGTCTGCAAAATATATTGGAAAACACTTCGGAAGCTGAAATTAAATCCGAGCCGAAATGCTCTGGTAGGAGAGAAAAAAAAAAGTTCGTGTACAGCGATTGGCTCACAACAATCGAACTAGCTTTCAATTTAGCTGAATGGGATGAAACTTCAGCTTGTGTGTGTAAAGTTGAGGCTTATAAATATTCATGGGTGTAATTTTGGAGCAAATAGTTGAGAGTTTGGCTTCGGATAGTTGGAAGCTTAAATTAAAATTCTGGCGAGATGGCTGTTTGCGATGTGTTTACCTTGCCACCACCTCGTAGGTAGAGAGGACTGTTGTAGCGCTTACTGTGCAGGGCTCATTTGCATAATGATATCGCTTAAAAAGTTTAGGGCCTTCTTGGCTCTTGTGTTTGTTGAAATTCACCTGCCTTTCGTGACTCGAGATCTAATTTTTAAGCGGTTTTTTAAACTTCTGAGAGTGTTGTTTTGAAATAAGAGCAGGATGATGTTAGTAAAGTTTTTGTCCCGCATAGTTTCGCTTGCCATCTGGTTCCTGGCGTTGCTTTGGTTTTGAGGCAGAATGCTGGAAGTTTCAGAAAGCAGTTTCATGTTTTGTTGATCATACAAATTTTTATGTGGGAAGGTAGGAAGTTAGTCTAATTTTGTGAGAATTCTATTCTTACGTTTTTATGAACGGATTCTGGTGTTCTAATAGTGTGTTTTGTTTGGAATCTAGTTGTTTAGGTGTAACAACAATAATAATTATGATAAAGCATACTTTTTGCTTTGCAACTGCCCCCCCCCCAAAAAAAAACTGAAATTTTTTATGTTTTTAAAACGGAAATGGTCGTTCCATAAATATGAGGACCAAACACGTTGACCAGGCCATCCTCATATAAATAATAGCCGATGCTCGAGTAACCCGCTAGTTTCAACAATGAAACTCGCTCCACGGCATGATTATTTGATAATATGTTTTCGTAATGTTTAACATGCAGGGAAAAGGCTTTATTGGGACAAGGCTGAACTCGATCGGGCAACTTAACAGTTTTCCTCTTAAGACTGTCATTTCAGAGGAATGAAGAAACGAAATTATGGTCAACCATGAACGCTACCTACTGGAGTTAGGGTTACAATTTCAACTATCAAAATATCACCAAGAATGCAATTGCTTCGTTCAAATGTAGAAGCAATTTTCGCCCGTCATACCTTGACGGGCTACTTTATAGTAAATAAAAATATTCAAAATTAGTTTTGTTAAACGCTTAGTAAAATCTATTTTGCATTTTGATTGCTGAAGATGCATTTTTTTTACATCACGTTTCGTAAAGAACTACAAAAGTTATTTTTCTATTCATTTCAAACAGTCTTATAGAGCAGTTTTTGAATTTTGAAGAACATTTTCGAAGTCGTAGCGTGTTTTTGAGTATCGAAAGTTTAGGCATCAGAAGATATTTTTTTTATTCCAGTTTATCTTTTACGCTGTTGGACATTTTTTCGTGATTTCAAAGCATTTTAATCTTTTCACCAGGTCCGTAATTTCAGGGAAATGGGGTGAAATACCCCCCCCCCCGCTTTCAGAAATTCAATGTATTACTGTGTGTGCGTGTGTTCGAGGGTTCCTTCCATACACGGGCAAGTCACTTCGGTGACAGGTACAAGAACCCTCTGAGAGTAATGTGTGTGTGTTCTGTGTGTTTTGATTTCTTTTCAAATATATACTGAGTACATATTTTTGCCTTCCCCCCTGCATAGAAAAACTTAGATGACGCATCTGACGTTTATTCATAAAAAAGAAATAATATACTTTTTTTTTATTTAAAAAATTTGAAGAGAAGACATTTTTATAGTTTCTTTGAATGCAGTTTCAGAAATTACGACATATACCATGCGACTGTTTAACTCGTGAGGTGTAGAAATTTTATTGAACAGCTTCAGTTGTATATATTCGTACGTTTGATGGTTATAAATTTGTTATTTAGATTACGTGAGTAATAATTTCCCTTGAAGAAATCTTACTGCATGTCTTATTCAAACTTTACACTATACCTTTTGTTTAGAAGTACATAAAAAACATTTGAAGTTTTACTGCACATATATTTTGTGTTCCTCGTGATTTTTTTTTTCTCACTCATTAAAACTGATGATTAATAATAATAATAAAAAGACGACATGAACATTCGGAAATGTTTTATTAAAGACTAGTGGTAACCGCACGGCTTTGCCCGTAATAGAAAAAAGAAAAGGTCTTTTGGTTCGCCTGTATATTTACAAATAATGTATGGTGAATTTTCTCGCCAATTGGCTTGTACCCATGTTACGGTTCCACGTTATGATAATTTCGAATCTCGCCAATTGGCTTGTGCCCATGTTACGGTTCCACGTTATGATAATTTCGTAATTTACTCGTCCATCTTATGATAGTTTTGTTCTTAAAATTGTAATAGAAAAAGAACCACATCGAATTTTCGAAAAATCGCTTCGAGGTGCACACCCCCATGCTACAAACTAACTTTGTGCCAAATTTCATGAAAATCGGCTGAACGGTCCAGGCGCTATGCGCGTCACAGAGATCCGTACAGACAGAGAGACTTTCAGCTTTATTATTAGTAAAGATAAAAAAAGGAAAAGATTTAATTTACGACGTCAGAATTATTTTCGTGTGATATTTCTTGTCCTCTTGTTTAATTAAAGTTTAATCTTTTTGATTAATACAAAAATATGATATTTCATTGCTATTGATTATCTTTTCCTTCTTTGTTATTCAATGATCTGGAACAGGGATGGCCAAGGTTTTTGCGAAGGGTTCCACTTTCTGGAGAAAGAAAGTTCTGCACATGCCACTTACAATTTTTTTCAACACACTGAAAAATATTTAAAAAAAAAGAGAGAGAGAGAGAGAAAATGTTTCTGTAGGCAGGTTATGTAATTTTTACTCAAATGGCCCATTTTTTTAATTTTTTTTATTTTAAAGTCTATAGTGGAAAAGATCGTTGATTTAGAATCAGGGTTGGCAAGTTTCTGCCGAGGCGGTTAAAACCACTGGTAGAAACCGGTTAAAACCGGCAGGGCAAAAACCACTTTCTGCCACATTTGCGGCAGAAACTGGCAAAAACTCACAAAATGACAAAAAAAAAAAAAAAAAAAAAAAAAAAAAAAAAAAAAAAAAACTGACATACAATAGAAAATGCACGGAAAAACATAATTAGTTCTTAACCCCAAAGTACACTTTAATTACAATATCTTCACAGTTAAAACTAAAATGTGACATTGTTTTAACCCTGCAGTTGCCTCTTAGAAAAGGTGTTTTCTAAACTCAAGCAGTTTCTCAATTTAATGTGCACAAACAAGAAATTTTAGAATATTCTTGCTACAGAAAAGCTAGTAGGCAGGAACAAGCAATGTTTGTGAAACTTTCATCTATTGTAAATTTTTCTTAACTGGTCCACCATGTAGTAACTGGGGTAATGTTAAAAATTTGACTGGAAAAATAAGTTTTGAGAAGTAGGGCCAATTTATTTTATAAAGCTGTGACATAGCGACAAAATCTACGTTAATATTGGCAAGTAAAATTCTGGCACTTTCTTGAAGCACACAATAATTTCAGTCACAAGCAATTTAGATGAAGCATATAAGCAAGCAAATTACAATCAGTGATGCCTGTTTAATTCTGTATGTCACTCCTATTTCCTGAGAACCCGTATTATTTCTCGTCCTTTGTTATATTAATCCAAATTTTTCGAGCATCTGCAATTGAAAAGTTTCTTTTCTGAACTAAATCAAGGGCACTAGCATAGGATTTTATTTTTTAAAATGATGAAATGAAGTTTTATATTTTAGTTAACTTAAACAAATATCATTTAATAATTACTTTAGTTGTTAAAGAGACTAATAAGTTTTTGCCAGTTTCTGCCGGTTTTTACCGGTTATAACCAGTTTCTGCCACTGGCACGGCAAAAACTAGTTTCTGCCGGCAGAAAGCCAACCCTGTTTAGAATTCTAACGAACTGTACCAAAATATGAACTAAAGCTCGTATTTATGCTAATATAGATCACTGCAGGGTTAGTAAGAAAACACAAGTATAAGTTAAAAAGACTGAAAATAGTACGGGAAAAACGTAAAATACATTGCAGAAAAGCTGATGGGACCCGATGAAAAAACGTTAAATGCGGGAAAACGGAGATTTGGGGGACGTAAAATCGGGGTTTCACTTAGTTTTGTTACTTCTGGCTGCTCCAACTATGGTTAAGTTCTTTAGAACAAAAACAATGTGTGCTGATAAAGTCATCTGTTGGGCAATTTTTAGCATAATTAAATCTCTTGTGTGCGTTATAAAATATCTCTTATTTTGTCTTTAGAAATTAAAACTAGAAAAAATTCTCTTGTTTCTGAAATTTTATTTTTCTCTCCTAAGTGAATGAAAGTGCTAGTCTCATGAAACACAATTAGTAAGAACATATTGTTTTGACAATACCTTCATCATTTAAACCTCCCCTTTGAATCGTCCCAAATTTTTCACCTGCGATTCTAGGAATAAAGCAGAAAAAAAAGTGTGGGCAGGAAAAATGAATGTATCACCAAGATTAATGAATGCATTCTTCCAGTTTCTTTCATTTTTATTCATCATGGAGAAGGGGGAAGAGAAGGGCTTTCGCCGCTCGTGCGTTTTTGAAATATTGTGCAGTTTTACGTTCTTTGTTGCTCGGATGGAACACGCGATTTTTTTTTGTTTGTTTGTTTTATAACGTGCTTTCTGTGTTGAACATCGAGTTGTGGACAACAAATGGTTTTGGTTTCATTTTTATTTGCGCGATTTATCGCGTGGAGGTTGGAAGGTCGTTTTACCTAAATGTATTAAATTAGATTTGAAATATCTATATATACAGGGTGATTCTGAATTCATCATCAATATTTGGTGGGGAGGTAGGGAATAGGAAAAGAACACTATTTCACATAGGAAAGCACGGGCGCAGACGTCATGTAGTAGGGCAATATGAATCCGGTTAAATGATGGAAAGAAAACATAACAAGAAAGTGGTAAGAGAAAAAACATTTATTTGTGCATCTTTTGTACAGACTTACAAGAGGTGCTCGAAATTCTGACCATTTGCTAGATTACATGCCTCACAACGACGTTGCATGGACAACCGAACTTTCTGGAATATGCCTGGCGTTTCCCGGATGTTTGCGGCGGCAACCGATATGCGTGCTACAAGGTCCATATCACTGGCAACAGGGGTCTCGTACACCATGGTTTTCATGGCACCCCATACAAAGAAGTCTATTGGAGATAAATCCGGTGACCGTTGTGGCCAACAAACCGGTCCACCGCGACCAATCCATTGAGCTCCAAATTTTCTGGTCAGGTAACAACGCACATCATTTGCGAAATGTGCTGGAGCGCCGTCATGCTGGAACCACATTCGCCGGAGAATAACAGCAGGAACCTCGTTCATAAGACCCGGTAACACAGTCTGAAGAAATATGAGGTAGTTTGCGCAATCTAAACGGGATGGTAGTAAATACGGTCCCAGCAAACAGTCGCCGACGATCCCAGTCCACACATTGACGGCAAAGCGTTGTTGCGCAGCTCGAACTCTCGTACCGTGTGGATTCTGATTAGCCCACACATGCGAATTGTGTGTGTTGAAGACACCTTCACGAGTGAAGGACGCTTCATCTGTGAAAAGAACATACGTTGGGAAATTGGGATCAACGGCTGTTCTCTGCATGAACCACTGACAAAAAGTAACACGCTTGGGATAGTCCTCTGCTTCCAGTAACTGCACTGTGTGCAAATGAAAAGGATGTAAACGTTCCTCGTGTAGTATCCGCCACACTGACGATTGTGAAACTCCAAACTGGCGAGCAATACCTCGTGTGCTAGAACTTGGCTGTTCTTCGATAGACTGTAGGACAGCTTCCTCGACTGAAACTGTCCGTGTTGATCGGCGCCTGCCTCGATCAACATTAATACCAGCAAATGATCCAGTTTCGCACAGTTGTCGATGCACACGTGAAAACATTTGATGCTGTGGCACGCGCCGGTTGGGGTAGCGTCTGCATACATTTGCCTAGCTCTAAGACAGCTTTCTCCTGCGGCACCGTAAGTTAGATGCATATCTGCAAGTTCTTGAAACGTGTACCGGTTCATGTTACTTCTGCGAAGTCACCTTGTCGAATGACGACTGGCTGCACACGGCAGACAGCTATGCGCGTTCATGGGAGATGCGGACACACACCGCCCTCTACACCGTCATGCGTTCGTTTGTGCCCATGCTTTCCTATGTGAAATAGTGTTCTTTTCCTATTCCCTACCTCCCCACCAAATATTGATGATGAATTCAGAATCACCCTGTATATAAATGGAGTTAGGTAAATTTGTTCCCTAAGATCTCAAACTACCCGGCAGATTTGGCTGAAACTTTCACCGTTTGTTCTTTTTGGTACTGGGGAGGTTTGTAGACCAGTTCGAAAAAAATCCGATTAATAGTTCCTTTTTTATTCTAATTTGTCCAAATTTTCGCATAAATGCCCCAATATGACGGTGAAAAAATACGTGCACATATTAAAATTATGTGTCCATCGAAAGCGCTTATTTTTCTGCTGAAGATGGTATCTGTTAGAAAATTCTAAGTTGTATGAAAAACGAGTTATGAGCTTTTTTTGTTCCATGTTCGAAGGCTTTCCTCAACCCAATTCATTATTTAGTGTATCATCTCAACTCCCAGTTCATAGTTAGAACTGTTGAATATTTTTGTGTTTCGTCTGACTGAGGCTTTTCTCAAGTCAAATCTTAAAGTAATGTTTTTTCCCCCAAGATTGGCTAATAATAACTTGATTTGGTTGATTGTTTTAAATTTAAACGGAACTTTAGTGTAATTAATGGTGTTTTTTTTATTATTTGTGCTGATTGGATTTTTTAATCATTATCCAATCTAACAGCAGAAACCTCCCCAAAATTTATGCAGAAAGATTTCAGAAGCGGATGCATTTGGCAGTTTTTTAAACTGTCGCGGTTTTTGAAGTCAAAGACTACGTAATAATGTTTGTCAGCTTTCACCATGTAACCAAAATATCGTCAATCAAAGAATCTTTAAAAACTTTTTTTACTGTAAAATAATCCAGCAACTAAATTAGGCAAATCCATAAACAGCACAAAAACTTCCATTAATTTTCCTTTTTGCACAAATTCAAACCATCGCCAAATTTTACTTCTTATTTTGGAAACATTTCGGATGAAATTGTTTAGCGCCATTTTATGGTGACCAAAAGTATCTTAGCATATGGCGACACTATCTCTTTAACAAAAATTAGTAATATACCGTTTTACAAAGTAAGGAGGGGGAGCATTATCCAAGGTATCCCAAAACGATTCCCGCAAATTCGGTAGCATTTTAAATTGCACCAAGAACCCACAATAATTGAAATTTTCCAAAATAACTAAAGCAAGTTTAAGGGGATCACGGGCGCGCGGCTACATTTTTTTAAACAGTTCGTACTTCAATAGACAGACAGAGAAGGTAAGACTCCATGTAAAAAAAAAAAATATTAACTGATAAATCTTTTTAGACATGTGAAGTTTAATTTCATATTTCGAAAATTCTTCAAATTTGTATATGCTTAAATTTCGTGTTTTCGTTTCTAAATGAATATTATTTTGCTCTTTCTACTTACTGCTACTTTAGTTTTATCAGTAAGGAAGAAGCTAGATTTTTAATAACGTCAAAAATGTGTGTTTTAAATTCTTCTACTTAAAACAGAAAACAAATGCAGGTAACGATTGTTTCTCATAATTATTACTGACCCAGGCAACGCTGGGTATTTTTGCTAGTATTGAAATAAAATTGAATTATTTTGTTTTCTGCAGAATTTCTTACAAAATATTACAGCAATGTTACGTCTTTAGCAAGCTGGTTTTCTTCCAGGGGTGCCCACACGGGTGGGGGGGGGGGGATTATGAAGCACGTTGCGCCATCAAAATTTTTGAGGGGGATTTTAAATTTTTTAAATTTGCTTATTTAAATTTATTTTTTGATTTATTTTATATTGAATTTTAAAATTATTTATTTTATTTTAGTCTGTTTATATTTTATTTCATTTATTTATTTTGTTTGTTTGTGTATGTCATTGGCGTAGCACAGAACTTTTCTAATAAAATAAAAATAATAATTAAAAATAATTAAATAAATAAATAAAATTATTTGAAAAAATAAATAAAATGAAAAAGGAGAGCTAAAAAATAAAAAAGGGAAAGAGGATTGAGAAAAGGGAGGGGGGATGGGCACCCCTGTTTGCATTTGGGTTGCTTTCTAGATTTCTGAACTCTCGCCATTATTCATCAATACTTTGATGTAATATTGTTCATTCAATTAAATAAATCTATACCATTGTGTGTTTGCACAATAAATAAACCGCCTCGTTTCAAAAGAATAATCATTGGCAAAAACTTTCAATCACTATGTTTTGATTTCAATACACTACTTTTATTCTATTAACACTCTTTTATGCAAATAGTTCTCTTAAATTGTTCCATTCATAATTTGATCCCGAATCTGCATCGGAACGAAATAGACCGTCTTCAAGCGCTCTCATCTATTAGTCACAATATCGATAAAACAATAACTGCATTCATCTTCAAAATCCATTAAAATTTACCATTTGTCGCTTACCCTTCCTTTCAAGTATTCATGCTTATGAAATGGCAACGTCCATTCGTTTCTGTTGATGGATCCATTTAGCCTTCGGAACTTAGTAACGGAAGAAGTTGAAGTACTGTCTGGTGAATGGAAATCACTCCCGGTCACGGTCGCAGTTTCATATCGATCCCTAGAACTGTGCTTCGGATGCCGGGGTTCAGGGTGTGGTTCAGTCAACAGTTAGCCACCGAACGGTTACATTGTTTTTCTCCCCTGCCGGGTATATTTGATGCTGTTATGACTGCTTTTTCCTTGGAAATGGATCAGTTTGAATTTTTTCCTGGCATTATTTTGATGGATTGTTCCATGTGTCTTATATGCAGGCGACCGCCTGCTGTTATTTGTGCAAAATTCTCGCATGTTTTCGCTTTTTGTGCTGTATTATTATGACACGAATGGGTAGGATGCTTCTCTTACATGTTTCCAACATAGTTTGTGAATATTAATGTAATAATCTTTTCATTCTGGAAAATGTTTTCCGGCAATTAAGAAATTTACAATCAGTTTAATGAAGATCGAATTCGAAAGATAACATCATTTTCACTGGAGGCTAACGAAAACTGGGGTGCATTTTATTTTTATACATAAACAAATTACATCTCAGAGTTATACTACATCCAGAATTGGTCATGGCCAAATGTTCATGGTCATTGTTCATGGCCCGCCAAGACCATTGGCGCACCCCTGAAGCACCATGAAGACCTCCAAGAGTGAGAACCTCCCCCCAAAAGAGAAACATACCCATGAAACACCCTCCCTTAAAAATTTTAATGGTGCAGTCTGCGCCCTAATCCCCCCCCCCCTCTTGGTTGGCACCCCTGCTACATCCTAAAACCGTAGCAGAAAAAGTTTACA
Source organism: Uloborus diversus (assembly GCF_026930045.1). NCBI lineage: Eukaryota > Metazoa > Arthropoda > Arachnida > Araneae > Uloboridae > Uloborus > Uloborus diversus. The sequence continues at coordinate 162,331,740 of NC_072736.1, forward strand.
ACAAAACGTACCCTGTGTTATGCAAAAATTAAAAATCTCAATCTCGCGACGTATTGGCCCAGTTTAGTTCCAACGTAGTTTTCCCCACACTTTATTTTGTTTATTGTTTTCATATATTTCATTCCAAAACCACGCACCAGATTTTCTTTAATGTTCAGAAAGTCCATTTGATACTTTTTCTCTTCACACTTCATCACCGTTTATTGTTTTCTATGGAAGTTATCCGACTTATTGAAGAAACTGCTGTTGGCTAGAAATAGCGACTGAGCTCATTATTTAGATCACGTTTTAATTACCATGCTGGTGAGAGTAATTAATTTTTCTTAAGTGACTAGGAGAAATATTCTACAGTACAATATGTTCACCAATATATCTCTAACTATACTAAATTGTTCACCCTGTTTTGGAAGAGAAAAATCCCAGTTGAAAAAAGAGATTGATTGATAAACAGCCAAAAGCTTTTCTGGTCCGAAATTTCCGAAAATTTTGGGTTGCCGTTTCCCAAAAGTCTTTTGCTGACAACAGATTCCTAAACTGATAAATTATTTAAAAAAAAAAGAAACCTTTTAAAGTGTTTTTTTTTTTAATGATTTTTGTACGCATATTTGTCGAGTTTTTACGGTTGGGGAGGGGGGCGGTCGGGCTCTCTCATAGTTTCCGAAAATTTCACCCTGTTCACAGTAAATTTTACTTGAGTCCACTATCCCTATTTGAGAACCTGGAAAAATCCGAATGAAAATGGAAGCGAGAATTATTTAATCATACAAATTCTACCGGAATTTTTACATAGTAATTGTTTGGAATAGAATTGTTTTTGCGAGTGTAGTGTAGTGCTCCGTAACTTGCGCTTAACCCGCTTATCACCGCATTCTGCTTTTTTAGTAGTACAGTGAAACCTGTGTAAGTTGACCACTTGCGGTGCAGTACTTTGGTGGTCAACTTAGACAGGTGGTCAACTTATAAAGGGGGTAATGATTTTTTTTTTTTTTTTTTTTTTGTCATTTCTTGCACCATATATTCATTTTTTTGACTAATTGGCACTTACTCTTTCCGTTCAACTCACTTTCATTGTTTAACATTACTTTGAAACAATAATTTAAAATGTTATTCAAATATTTTTAGAGGTTATTTTCTCAGAATGCCGTTTAATGTGTCATGTAAATTTAAAATTTCAGTAAATTGATCAAACAAACAAAAAAAAAAAAAAACATTGTCTATAAAAATTTATTTGATATTAATAGTTCCTAAAAATTCATAGCTAATCCAAAATAACAAATTTTTCGCTTATTTTTTTTCTCATATACATTTAATACATTTATAACCATGATGATCTACTTTTCAACAAAATAACTCCCTATTGAAGTTTGGTGCCCTTATTAGACACGAGTTTTGGAAATTTCAAATGTGTCAGCTAATTTTCTCTGGATTTCTCCCTTCTCAATTAATTTTAATATTTCATACTTTTTATCAATCTCAAGTTCAACTAACTTTCTTTTGAAGCCATTTTATATAAAACTATAACTCAAAGAGCAACAAGCTGAACTCTCATAGTTCTAAAAGGCAGTTGAAAATGAAAATGTCCTATTTCTTAATCCCTTGCACCAGAAATATATCAATGCAAGTAACTTTTTCTCTAGCACAATTCCAGTGTTGCCACACAAAAAAGCAACTGGAAAAAAAAAATACTTTGTACTTTTCTACTAACACATATTTTCATTGAACAGAGAGTACAAAAGGTAATCTCAAATAGAACAGCAAAAGAAAAACAAGTTTGGAGAATAAAGGGTTCTTAGTAGTTGACATGTGGTTAAACTCACAAGGAGATTTAGTTATGCTGTTGTTTTATTTAGTTGGTAAAATGCTGGTCTGGCATCAAAAATATTCTTGGAAAGCTATAAAAAAATAATAATAAAATAAAATAATTTGTTAAATTAAGTTTTAAAAAATAAACCAAGTGGTCAACTTACAAAGGGTTTTTTACAATACTCCAAACCAAATCTGGGGTATATGAGTGGTCAAGATAGACAGGTGGTCAAGATAGAAAGGTGGTCAAGTTACAGAGGTTTACCTTCATTATACAACATAGGACTAATTCCGTTCCTGACAAAAGCGGTCAACATAGACAGGTGGTCAACTTACAAAGGTGGTCAACTTTACAGGTTTTACTGTACAGTAAAACCTGTGAAGTTGACCACCTGACTAAGTTGACCCCTTTTATCAGGCACGGAATTAGCTACCATTATGAATCAACCTCTGTAAGTTGACCACCTGTTTACGTTGACCACTAAAGTAGTGAACCGCAATTGGTCAACTTACACAGGTTTCACTGCATGCGGATCAAGTTGCCTCCTGCTTTCGACTGATGTTTTTGCTGGTTTCTACCGTAAGTGCCATTTCTGAACTTGATTACGTAGCTGAGTAAACCCTCTTTATGAGACACCACGTCTTTTTTGCTTGTGTAAAGGGTTTTTTTTTGAAACTTTTTTTTCTCGAGTTGAAAGCAGGGCCTGACTAGTTAAAGTGAGGCCCTAGTCCAACAATAATTTTGAGGCTCCCTGAAGGCTCTGTAGCGGAATGCAGTGGTTGATTTACAGCTTTGGGGGGCTTGTCGGATTGCATTTTTGGGGGCCCCTTTTGGTATCACAGAACTCTGTGAATCAATTATCATGTGCATTTATGAATCGACTTCGGGGCCTCTCTTAGTTGTGACATGGTAAATTCGCTACTGGCAGAATGAATAAAAATTCTACTTTATGAAGTTTTTTTTTCAACTAACAAGTCGTTAATTTTCAACCATTATTTTTTAAAATGTGTGTATTTTTCGGAAAATTACAATGCAATGCATAATTCTTTAAGTAATTTGGGGCCCCAGTCCTAGGCCTAGTAAGCCTGTGCGATAATTAGGCCCTGGTTGAAAGGGGAATTTGCGGGATATTAAAGAGCCTTCTGAGCTCATGTGTGTATCTCTCAATCAATCCACTCTCATACATTCAATTGTTATTTACAACTGTCCTTTAATACACTATATTTTCTTTCTTTGAGATATTCGGCACAAAAAATAAAATTTTACTGTTAAACATTCGCTTATCGTGGAATGCAAGGTTTTGAAACATTCAAAAAGACCTCCCCCCCACCTCAAATTTCTTCTACTCTCCTGCTAAACAGTTCCTCGTAATTGAAGCCGAGCTAATGTATTTATTCCCGAAGTGTGTTCGACCCGTTCGACCTCCCGTACCCCGTAGTGCGCCGGAGTCTTTTGATTGTTGGTAATGTCATTAGTCACGCGGACTACTGAAATATTCAAAGCTATTATCGATTGCCCATTGGAGCTCACAGAAGGACAAAAGATTTTTATAGCGAACGCCCCATTGACGCAGAGGAGTTTCCAATTAAAGTATTTTTATCTCCGCAGCAGGAGCTCTCGCTAAAGTGAATTTCGATTTCTGCCTCCCAACCCCCCCCCCCCTGCCCTTCGGCGCTAACAAAATTAATAAGAATCGAGTTAACGTACTCTCTTTTATGTTGAAACTAGAGTTTCCCTAATTGAAATCCGACAAATATTGTGTTAAATGGTTATATGTATAGTGAAATCGACCCCCGCGCCGGAAAAAAGTTTCTTCTCTGGAAGCAAGAACTAAATTTAGCCAAAAGTAAGAAGAAAGAAGTGTTAATGTTTTTGCTGATTGAAATTGATTTGAGCGGAAATGTTGACACACAAGCTCATATAGTCCGACCGCGAAAAAATAACCCGTGTCAATCATTTGAGAAAAAGAGTCCATTCCTTAAAATAGGTAGAGAGAAGAAGAAAAAGACGCGTGCCATATTTTCAAATTTAGCTGCATGTTGGCGCTATATATATACAAAAAAAGTATGAGTGTATTTTCGTATGTGATTATATTTGGACCTGAAATGTTTTAAGTCGCAGCTATAACTGCACCGAGTTGGCGAAAAAGTAAAAATGATTTGCTTTCTTTATTGCAACCTTACTCTCGCCAATCAATTCAAATTAATTTTTGGCGTTTTTATCTCTGAGCAATGCCTGCTGAAAAAAATGAAACCAAGACCCACCCTTTTATTTGGAATATGATCTGTCACTTATTTTCACGAAAATACGAGCATTTCTTTTAAAAATGCAATTTTTATTTGAAGGTTTTTGTCTCATAACACTTAGAGTTTCCCATCAAACATCAACAAATTTTCAGCAAACTTGACAGCATACAAAATAATTATAATGCTAAAATTTGAAATTAAAATATTGAAAATTTTATTGCATATGAACGTTTTAACAATTAATTTTTTACTGCGCATGTGCGGAAGATAGCAATTATAACCTTTTATCCGATATTGTTTTAAGTAATGCAATTTGAATTTTCATGCACAGTTCGTGTTATATTTGATTTATTAATTATTCTGAGGTCTTGTTTCGTAATTTTTATTAATTGTAATTTTGTTTGTTTTTCTATAGGATTACGGTGATCCAGCGATGTAATCGCGTCCTGTTTTGCTTACCGACTGTTCCTAATTTATATAACTCGGTGTTTTTGGTAAGTTAAAAAAAATACACTCAAATATGTTGTTAACTCATTCTTTTCCCTTACTGATTTCCATCAGGCCTGCGAGTTAATAGGAGGCAGTGAGAAGCAAAGGGATGCAAGTGGCAAAATTAAAAATTTGGAAATAACCAGTACAGATGGTAGGTGAACCCCTCCTATATCTTGGGGCAAGAGATAGTACAGGTAGCCCTGGTAGTTGCTGATATACAGCATGATTTGGAAAAAAAATTCAATGAAAGCCTACCTACGATCTGATCTTTAAGCGCATTTTACTCCAAACTTGAAAATTACGCTTGTTTTTTCTTCTGTAGTGATGATTAAGTTGTAAAAAGTAGTCTAATATATTTCTGTTGAAAACTGTGGCCTCATGTAGTGAAAATCTGGAGAAAAAAAAAATATGTTCTAACTGGAATGAGACAAAAATCAGAATGATGACTGAAACACCAAACGCATTTAGTTTAGTGGTGCGCAACCTACTTCCCGTGTGCTTCATATAAGAGAGCCGCGAGGCTAATCCACGTGGCCCACTGTTATGTTTTATGTTTCGAATCGAAAACAATGCCTGGTAATGTTTCAAGTACGAATTTCCATCTAAAATAAATGCATTATTTTGTCGCAGTTGCGCATGTCAACTTCTCTCACGCAGTAATTATATCAGTAATAGGGCCCTATGAATCACAACCAGCCCATTTTAGTCATTTATCAATCTAGTTGGTCTTTTTCATGCTAATATATTTCCTTTTCTTCCATTCGAGGTTTAAAAAATAAATAAATTAATTAATAAGGAAAGGAAAAAAAAAAAAAAAACCCCGCACCCAGTAAATTTGTAAATCACAAGAATTCACTAAAAAAATCACAACGTGTGATGGTTAAGCACAAACCCATTGATCGAGGTAACTTTTCAGGGATACATGGAGTTGATATATAGCCCCATACAAAAATGCATCACAGGTTTAAAAATATTGAAATAAAAAATATTAAAATAATATAAAAATATTAAAACTGTACTGATTTTGGTCCTGACATTATTTATTGTGTCCTGATTTTTTTCCAAGGGCATTACGAAGTCTGGAATCTTTATCATCACTTTGAACCTAAAAGTTGTAATTTTTTATCCTCAAAAGGTACAATCTCGATTTTCCGAATTTCGGGTGTCGGAACTTCAAACACTGAATTTCAGTTCCCATGCAGGTTAAATTTAGGAAATCCCTACTTTTATTTTAAAAATCCGTTCATGGGCGCCCATATTCAAAATTTTAAGGGGGGCTCAGACATTTTCCCCATGGTTCAGAGGGATATTTTCCCCATGGAAACCAATTTCAGTACAGATTAGAGTTATTAAAACTTGACAATTTTAATAACTTATTCATTAATGGCTGGAGAAGAAATGTTTTTACATTTTTGCAAAGAAAATAGTTCTAAAAGCAAGAAAGTTCTAACTCGAGAGGGGGGCTTGAGCCCCCACTTGCCCCCCATTAGGGGCGCCCTTGAATCCGTTTTAAATTCATTCGTGCCTAGTCTCCCTAATTTTCATTTTTAATGTTTTGCGGCTATGCTTTCGCTATTGTGTCGAAAAGTTGGTAGTTGCTATGTTTTATGAAACAAGCTTTGATTTTTTAAAGAAACATTTTTAATATCTAGGACCTAAAAATCTGTTCACTTTAATATAGATATTTTTGTATTATTTTATTTATTTCAGTATTGCTATAGTATTTAAAAGTTACGTTTTGCAGTGTCGCAATTTGTTACTTAATGCAAACTGGTAAACTGCCTTACAGTTTTTTTTTCGTCATTTCCCCCTCATTTAAGAAAGGTTTACTATATTATTACCAGGATTTATAAGTAGAAATGGGTCGCACGAAGTATTAAATGCCATCAATCTTTTTTAAGTAAAAGAGTGAAGTACTTTCTCAATTTTCGTACTTAGAAATCTTGTTTGAAGTTCAATCTTTTTGTCGAGAAAGGTTGAGCGAGTTTAGTTTGCAATGGCTCTTGTTTCCCCATCCGTCAAATAGTGATTGGCTGTCCGTGTACTGTTTGTTTTAACTGCCATTTGTATGCTCTGTCCGCAGTTTCCAGGTGACAAAGAGTTTTGAAAGCCACGGCTTTACGCAATAATAGTTAGTATAAGAATTAAATTCTAGCTTTCATCGCTGTTTCAATGAGAATGTAATTTCTATTTAAATCTACGTCTGCTTGTTTTTGTTTTACCACCTTATAAGGACCGTGTGCAGTGGCGGATACAAGGGGAGGGTCATGGGGGTCATGACACCCCCGCCCCCAAACCGCCGACAAAAGTATCCGTACACGTCCCCATTATATTCAAACACTGTATGAATAAAATGTAAACGATTTCAGATTTTATTTTGGCTTCATTTCATTAATTAATTTTTAAAGTAAAATTTTAAAATTTCTTCTCTATTGAAATTAATTTGCAACGTTTATGCTTTTTAGGAGCTCCATTCCTGACCGATTTCGTGCTTTTTATTTACACCCAAGCATTTTGAGAACTTTTTTGTGCCCAAAACCGTAGGTTCGTTCGGCCTCGGGGGGGGGGGGGGGCGGTCACTCTTTAGCAGGACACACCCTAAAGTGGTACGCTGTATCCGCCCCTGATCGTATGTCATTTGGCTTAATGTCTGTAGATAATTTAGTACTTCTCGAGTCTGCATTTTGAATAAAAATTAAATCATCTTGAAGTGTAGGAAAAAATAACTCTGTGTTAATATGACTCAATTACGGCAATCTTTTTATTTTAACGTTTACCCGTTGCAAGGAGCATCGCATCCATAATGAAATGATGTTGCAGCTAAAACATTTTTTGCTGTCTACCTTTTCGTTAGTGTGTCGAGATTCCGTCGAAAATGCGAAAGCTTTCTTCTCGGATGGGGAGGGGGGGGGGGTAACAAGATTGCTAATGCCTGAGTGGGCAGAGGCATTCTCTTCAGTGCGGCATCTATTATGTGCCGCTACCTTAAATTGACAGAATGGGCGGATAATAAAATTTCCGCGGGTCATTTCCGAGCGGGATGTCTTGGTGACATGTTTTTCCACTTTCTTATTCGATCTGTTCGGGACAGTCATGATGCAGAAAAACCCACACGTTTAGAAATGTTATTTTTCTGTTCGAACGCCAATCAAGCTCCTTAGCAGGAATGTCCGACTCGTTCTCGGAAAGTGGCAGTTTTCCATTGCCATAATTATCTGATTTTTGGTATTTTTGTGAATTAGGTTTTGAATAGTTCGTGATTGAAGTCGGGAGGGGAGAAATGTTAGTAGTTGATATTCGAAATAAGTGAAATGCAAACTTTTAAAATGAAAAGAATAAGAGTAGTATTTCGTCGTCCGTTTTTTTTTTTTTTCGCACACCACTTCTTCTCCCCCCTCCCCCCCAAAAGAAACTGATTAATTTTTAATGATTAAATAGAATTGAGAAAAAGGACTTAGTTTAAAACTGGTTTTAGATTTGTTAACCTATTGTGATAAGTTTGTATTTCGATCTCTTTTAGATCTTGGAGTTTTAAACACTACACATAACCTTTAACTGGTGATCTATTTTTTTTTCTTTTTTTTTTGAAACGTTTGTGACGAAGTTGAGTGTTAGTGACAATGTAACTTCAAAATTATATTTCTTGTGTGAACGCCAAAAAAATAGCAAAAATAAGTAGGAACATTTCTAATAATTTCTGTATTATTTATTTATACAAATACAACTGAAATAGTGCCGAAAGTAGCATAAGCATATTTTTACGACGGCTGTTGGAAAAGTATCCGATCTTTTTTTGGGATTGAGGGGGGGGGGATGAACCCGTGAATTGTGTACTTTTTGTGGGATATGAATGAAACGTGTTTGCATGAGCTGACCTTGAAGATTTGTGCGCATGCTTGAATTTTTTCTAGTCTGTCAATTTTTTCTAGCGTTAGTTAGCAAACAGAGTTGGACTGAGTTAGTATGTTGGGCTCTCTTGGGATTTTTTAATTTCAAGAAAAATGACGAAACAACTGGAGCAGGGCTACTGCATCAAATTATGCCCAAAACTGTTTGACAGCCAAGTGGAAATCATTCGAAAGATACAGAGACGGCTTTCGCTGACGATTTCTCGCATTTGATTTCGACGTTTTTGGTGAAAAGCCAGACTTCCGTAGTTCAGTGAGCTCCTTACTCTCCTGATAGTACCCCTTGTGACTTTTAGCTATTCCCCAAACTGAAGAGGCAAATTTAAGGTTTGCCTCTTGATAAAGTATTGATGCTCCAGTTTCGTTATTTTACTTGAAATTAAATAAAATAGCGAATTCGAAGAAGGCACTACATTTAGATCAGTTAAACTGTGTTTGCCACCGACTAACGATGTTGACAGACGGGAGGAAAAAGAATCACGCATGCGCAAAAAGGTTCAAAGTTGGCTCATGCAAGCGCGCTTGATTTATAGCCATCAGGTTTTCTCACCAAAAACAAACGGGGGTCGAATACTTTTCTAACAGCCCTCGTACATATAAAGCCATACTGAAAAGGTTGCAAAACGTTTACACCTCACCTTACCGGAGTTAAGGGTTAACAACTTTCATAACTAATTTCCACGGATCATCGCAATTGGTGGTGCATAGCAGTGAAACAAAATATAATACAATAGGAATTTATTAGTGAAGCTAGAAAATACTGTTGATCGCAAAATATTAAAGAAAAAACTCGTTTATGATGTAATATGTTTATGGCACGTATTTTAATTAATGTTACTCCTCCTCTTTTGATGTGAAAGTCTTGTCGTAACCTGAATGACACGTGATGTTAAGGTGCATCGAGCAGACATAAAACAAAGAGATTCGTCCTCCCAGAAGCGGTGACAGTAGCCTCATAATGCGTTAATCGCCCAGTTTCCTTTTATAGCCTCATTAATTCAGAACTTAATATGTTAGCTTCTTCCCAGAATCGAGTTGTAATATCATTAGAACCAGAACCAGAACGCGAGGCATTAACGACGCTTAATCTCATCTTTTGGCGAAGCCCCGGAACGTTCATTGAAAACTTTCCGTGGACTTAATACTCTTGGCGTTACAATTTTTCAAGAAATTATTTCCTTTCATATCCAAATGATGGTCGGAGTTTAGTGGCCTCGTCTGCACTTTATCGCGCCCTTTTGTCGTTTATCCCTTTTCCCGCGGAAAAGTTTACTCTGGTTTATCCACCTGAGCTATCTTCTTCTTCTCCTCACCTTTTAATATCCTCGAATGTAATTAATTTTCGCGCCGCTGTGATTTTGCGTGCTGCCCTAACGTTTACCCGCTTCTATTGTGTCTTGTGCTCCTCCTGCTTTGTATTACTCCTTGCGGTAATTTAAAACCCGGTATTGCTTTGTGATGCAATTCAGGTAAATTGAGTTTCCTGTATATTTTGTAGGATTTTTGTTTTCTTTGAAAAGGTGCTATGGTTTAGGTTGTAATAGTGGTACCTGCACGGCTTTGCCCGTAGTTGAAAATTAAAAGGTCATTCGGTTCGCCTGTATATTTACAAACAATGGATGATGAATTTCTCGCCAATTTGCTACGTTCATTTGCTCGCCCATGTTATAGTAGTTTGCTCGTCCACGTTATGGTAATTTGCTCATCCACGTTATGGTAATTTGCTCGTCCATGTTATGATAATTTCCTCGGTAAAATGTTCTTAAAATCGGAATAGAAAAAAGAACAAAATCGAATTTTCGAAAAATTGCTTCGAGGGACACGCCCCCATGCTACAAACTAATTATGTGCAAAATTTCATGAAAATCGGCCGAATAGTCTAGGCGCTATGCGCGTCACAGAGATCCAGAGACGCAGACAGGGCCGTAACAAGACTTTTGTTTCGGAGGGGGTTTTACCAAACACATTCTTTGAAACATTTATATCAAATTTGGTTTCATGTGTGTTCTATTGATTTTTGTTACAATAGATTATCTAAATTGGAATAAATAATAAATGAATTTCTCAATAACTACCATAAACTACCATAAAAACACAATGAGTTTGTACAATTTTTTAGTCATACTAATTTCATTTCACAAATAAAATTGGAATAATAATAATAATAACAACAACATTATTTTTGTTACTAAAAATAAATAAATAATGGAAAGCATATCTTTGGATAAAAAAATTTCGGAGGGGGTTTGAACCCTATAAACCACCCCCTTGCATATGGCCCTGGCATACAGACATCTAGGGACACAGACTTCCAGGGACACAGACTTCCAGGGAAACAGACTTCTAGAGACACAAACGTTCAGCTTTATTATTAGTAAAGAAGATTACCTACATTTTCCTTGTACATTCCATTCTTGGAATGATCTCTGGCATTAAAACGCGAAGCCAAGGATGGCTCCCAGTGAAGCTCCCAGCTCTCTTGTTCTGACGAAACCGAGAGAGTTACCAAAATTTAGGTCCATTGAAATTCATCCCCAGCGAGGTAAAACGCGCCAAAGTATAATTTTTCACGAAATAATATCCCAACGACGTGGGAGTTACGACCAAGGCTCACATTTTATCGAGTGCGGGTGGCCATGTCTTTGTCGTCCGCTGCAAGTTGATCCAGCACACAGGGGCTCGTCTCCTTCCCTCACCTTTTCAGCGGATGTAATTAATTCTCTCTGTGTTCAGATTTCGCTCGTTGGCCCAATATTTATTCGCCGGGATTGTGTGTCACTCGCCTTTTGAATTGCATTCCAAGCGGTGGTTTTAGAACATTCTGTAATGTGATAGGTTAGATTCGCCTTCCGTCTTTTGTGCAGTGAAAGGTTTTCATGAATAGAATGCCGGCATCTCGCTTCATCGTGATTGTTTGTGTAGAATTGAAGGTGCAATATGTATGGTAGATGTATGTGAATATTGATATAGCTCATTAGCTACAATTTCTATTGGCGGCAATTGAATTGGCTATAAGGGGCTGTCCACAAATGATGTCCTGGTTTAAAGGGGGGGGGGATGAGGTTCGGGAAATTGTGACAGCTTGTGACAAGGGGGAGAGAGGCGGTAACAATTTGTATCGGCGATTCAACAAATCCGATCTTCCCTGTATCTTGGTGAGAAATAAATTTTTCATGGCAGTTTCGAAACTAAATCTTTACATTTCCGTTTTTTAAAAACTCAATGGGGTCGTTTCCAAAATTTTAAAAGTATTTTTTCCTGGAAGAACATGCTCAAAGACATAGAATCTGACCATTTTTTAAATAATTTAACTAAGTTTAGTATTAAAAAAAATACTTTTATCGGTGCGCTTTCATTGTTTAACGCTTCTGCCGATGACATCACAAATGATGAAATGCCATTCAGTGTTGCCATTCGCAGAACGTAATATTTAATTTGCTTCTTTACTCACGTGTACTCGCAACGATAGGGTTGATTGCAAGCGTGGAGCGCAATATTTAATTCGCTCTTTGATTATCATATCGTGGAATCGCGGCAGACAGATGAGCCGAAATAAGGCCCTTATATATCTATATATAGCGGCTCTAGCCAAAAGTACATCATTGCTGACGTCATCAAGACCACGCCTTGTTTCAAAAATCGGACATTTAAAAAAATTAATTAAAAAATAACTGTTGGGAAAATGAAAGTATTTTCTGGGTTTATGTATTTTTTTTTTGCTTATTCTATCAACTTCAGTGACTAAAAGTAGTACTTTTGACTGAAGGAAACAACCCCCATTGCAAAAATTCAGTTGCTGTTATTCATCGTGGTGTTTATTTCAGAACTCTTTTTTTTTTTTTTTTGAGCAATCACGATTGCTTATTGCTTTCATTTGACTGTCTTTGGCGTTGTGGTTCCTTTTTCAGCTTGGACCAGGGCTGCAGCACCACCGTCCACCGGCGGCGGCGCGGCTGCTCCTGACCACTGTCCACCGGAATCCACTTTTGCTGGGCGGTGGCGTCCATGTCCCACACACACGAACGCCTACACACACACACACACACACACGAACGCCTACACACACACCCACGAACGCCTACACACACACACACGAACTCCTACACGCACACGCACGTACACAACACTCACTCACACACATGCATACATACACTTACGCACCCACGCACCCACACACATGCGCGCGCCTACACAAACACACACGCTCGTGATTGCGAAAAACATAATTTGAATTCAAGATGCCAAAAATTCAAATTTTTAATTCTTCGCTCTCTCATACTGTTTGTTAAATTTGCACTAACTCAACTAATGAGGGTAATTTAAAGAATTCTGCAAATCATGGACAAGTATAAAGCAAAAGCCTTCGTATAATTTTACCTCTAATTAAAAAATACCGTTCTGTTTTGAATCACTTCGTCAGGCCTTTATTCCTTTTATTCATTCTTCGCGTTCCAATCGGTTTTCTCTTTTCGACATCCCCTTAGAATCTTCTTCCCGCCCGTTGGTTTTTATTTGTACATAATAGCGCGTTTTTTAGGATGCAAAAAGAACTGGAATTCCTCAACTGGTGCTGAGAAGTTTTTATGTTTCTGAATCCCTTTTGAAGTTATACACGAAAATGAAATAATTAATTTTGTTTGTTAAAACTTATGATTTTTTTTTTTTGATTTGCAAATTGCAATCGATTTGAATCGGAGTTATCATTAGAATTGGGAAAGCTTTTCTCGGTGTTATTTTGTTATGAGACTTTGCTGCTAGTAAGTTTTATCGCCATTTAAAATTGTCACTTTTGTGAAAGTTCCAGTGTTAAATTTGTTGATGAAGAAATTCGTAAAACAACGAGCGTTCTTTTTAAACGAGTTTCCTCGTTTGAGTTTTGCAACGAGTAAATTGCGTTGTAACGAGTTAAAAAGTATTAACAATTTTGTAAAAACTTGCTACTTGTTGTATTACAAAAAAGCCTTTTTCTACTAGAAATCCTAATTTGGAACTCTTTTGAAACTATTTTTAAAATTAGATATATTACAACCTGAGCCGGCTCTAATAGTTCTGCCGCCCTAGGCGATATTGACAAGTGCCGCCCCTACCCCCATTGAATAATAATAATAATTATCTTTACTAATAATAAAGCTGAAAGTCTCTCTGTCTGAATGTCCAGAGGATGTCTGTAGGATGTCTGGATCTCTGTGACAAGCATAGCGCCTAGACCGTTCGGCCGATTTTCATGAAATTTGGCACAAAGTTAGTTTGTAGCATGGGGGTGTGCACCTCGAAGCGATTTTTCGAAAATTCGATGTGGTTCTTTTTCTATTCCAATTTTAAGAACAAAATTATGATAAGATGGACGAGTAAATTACGAAATTATCATAACGTGGAACCGTAACATGGGCACAAGCCAATTGGAAAGATACGAAATTATCATAACGTGGAACTGTAACATGGGTACAAGCCAGTTGGCAAGAAAATTCACCATAAATATACAGGCCTGTAATATAATAAATTATTTGTAAATATACAGACGAACCATAAGACCTTTTAAATTTTCTATTACGGTCGAAGCCGTGCGGGTACCACTAGTAATATAAAATAGTAAATAAAAATAGTGGTAAAGTGCTTAAAATTAAAGTGAGTTTCTAGTTAAATTCCTAACTGGGTTTTGTATATCCAAACACTGGTAAACACTTTAAATTACTTTTTTTTTTTAGCATTGAAGCAGTGAATCTTATGGCGCTGAAACAGATGTTCATGCGTAAAGAAAATGTTTCAATTTCGAAATTTGCCGCCCCTAAAATCTGCCGCCGCGACCGCCTAGATCGCCTACCCCAGGAGCCGGGCCTGATTACAACAAAAAGATAATCTTGGATGGTGATATAGGTCGAGAGATTCACTGTTACAGGGTTCTTCAGTTCTGTTTCGTAGCTTTGAACAATACAAACGTGTGAAATGAAGACATTTTTATAACAACGAGCTCTCGTTATAACGAGTTCATTCGTTGGTGTAACGAGTTTTGAAAACATAAAAAAAAAACTTTTTTTTTAAAATCTTGCTGCATGTTTTCAAGAAAACCATTTTTTTTCCTACTAAAAATTGGTATTTTTTGTTTACAGTGTGTTTAAAACCAGATTTTTAAAGCAAAGCATTAGGTTAAGTAATCTTTTGTAGAAAAGTCAAGATAATCGTGTTTATAGAATTCTTAAGCCTGAAAGCACTGGATAGTAGAAAACATGTTGAATGAAAAAATTAATGTAAGCGAAAAAACTGAAGCGTAGTAAAAACTTTTTTTAAAAAAATAAACCCCCTTTTTCTTCTAAAGTTATTGTTTTTTAAGTTCTTTAACAGTTTTTTTACTTTCAGATTTTAATAACAAAACACTTACGTAATCTCGGCGTTAAAAAGCGAAGGGAATCACCGTTACAGAATCCCCGAGTTCTGTCTCGTGGCAATGGAGAATATGATTTATTTCAGAGCTCTGCTTCGGCGAAATGTGAAAGCAATGTACATCCCTGTTAATGGGTGCGGGCTGCGAGGGGGTCGTTTATTCTAATACGGAGAAAATTGTTTCCTGACTTCTTCCCTCGTAAAATCGGAGTTTATGTGATGACAGTTGGAGCTTTCTATATAGCTGTTTCTACAGCGGGGCTGTAAAGAAGCCGTTACATACACATTTGGAGCAGAGAAGGGGAAAAAAAGTTAAATCCAAAAATTTTAAATTGCTAATTAGAAAAAGTCATTAAAATGCTCAGACAAGTAATTCTCTTTTACTTTTTTTTTTGAATGAAAAGTTCGGATTTTTTGAACTGCCCTGAGCCTGATAAAATAAATTGGTTTTGGGGGAACTTGTCCATTTAAAAAAAAAAAAAAAAAAACTGGTTGTACCCGCACCACTTTGCCTTTAGTTGAAAATTAAAAGGTCATTTGGTTCGCCTGTATATTTACAAATAATGGATGTTGAATTTCTCACCAATTGGCTATGCTCATTTGCTCGCCCATTTTATGGTTCCACGTTATGATAATTTCGTAATTTAGTCGTCCACGTTGAGATAATTTGCTTGGTAAAATGTTCTCAAAATTGGAATAGAAAAAGAACAAAATCGAATTTTCTAAAAATCGCTTCGAGGTGCACACCCCCGTGCTACAAACTAACTTTGTGCCAAGTTTCGTGAAAAACGGCCGAACGGTCTAGGCGCTATGGGCGTCATAGAGATCCGGATATCCAGAGAGACTTTCAGCTTTATTATTAGTAAAGATAAGTAGGCAAAATATTGGACCAGCTGACATTAGTTAACTTATATACCCCCCCTCTCCCCCAAAAAAGGATCTTAACCGAACCTTCATTGTATGGGAGATAAATAATATTTCCCTAACTCTTTTTGTGATTTCTTTAATTACCAAGGCGGCAAGCAGTCGCAAATAGCTGCTTGTTCTATATTACGCCCTAAAATGTTCTCTTTTTTTTGTTTAAATGTATTTTACGGGAATGACATATCAATAGATTGTTCATTGTCAATGTGTTTAATGAAAATAGATTGTTTGTTGTTAGTGGATTTTATGTCAATAGATGGTTTGTTGGTCAACATTTAATGCCAATAGATAGTTCCTTGTTAGTGTGTTTTATGTTCATCGTAAATACAGTTGAAATGAAATTTGATTCAGCAATTTTTACTTTAGAGTTGTAGAAAAGAAAAAGAAAAATGAGAAAAAGCAATTTTTTAACCGAAATTCTTTTTATCCGATATTTTTAAGGAGCATTGAAGGTCAAAACGAATGTTCATTCTCGCATACATTATTCCAATTTACTTAAAACTATCTTATTATAATCTGACTTAAAAATTCCTTAACTTTTTATGTCAAGAAATGATAATGAATAAAAACACTTTTCATAAGAGTGCAGTAATTTAAATTGTTTGCTCTTTTCGAAGAAATGTAATATCGAAGGAAAGTACTCGTACTAATAATTAACCAACAATTAAACAAAAATGCGGAATTGAAATTCAGAAATATGAATATCGATTAGGTTCCCCTGGTCTTAATTGAATTTGCCAAGAAAACTCATTAACAGCTGAAACGTAGAGACGGACTAATTAGTATTTTGTCTTTAACCTTAGTGTTTGTTTCAAAATAAAACTCATGGTAGTGATTCTGTTTCACCGGTTCTCGAATTGCGCCAGTTAAAATTGTGTTTTTCATCGAAACATCTACCGAACTATTCGGCTCTGTAAAAGAATTGAATCCATAATATATTCAATTATTGCCAAGAATTAACTTGCAAATGAAGTTCAAATGGATGAGTATGAACTTATTCATAGTTGTAAGTGTTTTATGCTCTCAGTAAACTTCATTTAGTTAATTTTTTTGCTTGTTTGTGCTTTGATTAAAAGTCCTTGTTTAAAGGTGATTTAGTAACTGCATTGAGAGTTCATTAATGTTTTAAATGCTTTTTTTTAGGTTCCATTATTAGCTTTCATCATTTTTAGCTATTTCATAATTTTGTACGTATTGTTTTTACGCTCTTTAAGAGGAGTGGGCCTACATGAAACGGCTACTTATGACTTTTATCTTTGCTGTTTTTTACATGGTCGTTAGTCGTTGTTCGTTGGCAAAATTTATGGCAAAAACTATTTTTTTGATGATGGTTACAACCTTAGATCATTAATTCATAGACACGGTAAGTGGGTGCTCCATCTCAACTTTCCATAATAATGCTGTTTTTATTGGAATTTGTAGCGTGAAGAAAATCACTGTGAAAAAAGATCTGTTGCCATTTTTTTTCTCGAATATGAACAAATACAATGGGGTCGTTTCCCAAATTTTAAAAGTATTTTTTTTCTGAAAGTGCATGCTTAAAAACTTAGGATCTGACCATTTTTTAATTAATTTAACGAAGTTTAATATTTTTAAAAGAATACTTAAATCGGTGCGCTTTCATTGTTTATGCTTCTGCCCATGACATCACAAATGATGAAATGTCATTCAGTGTTGTCATTCACAGAGCAAAATATTTAATTCGCATCTTTACTCACGTTATTGGCAACGAAAGCGTCGATAGCAAGCGTAGAGCGCAATTTTAATTCGCTTCTTGATTATCATAACGTGGAAACACAGTAGAAAGATGCGCCAAAGAGCATCCTTTGTGACGTCATAAAAACCACGCCTTTGTTGAAAAATCGGACATTTAAAAAAATTAATTAAAAATTAGCTGTTGGGAAAATGAAAGTATCTTCTGGGTCTATGTTATTATTATTATTATTTTTTTTGCTTATTCTATCAGTTTCAGTGACGAAAAGTACTACTTTTGACTGAAGGAAGCATCCCCATTCTGGCTTTTCCTGTAATCGAGAGGTTTAAATTGTTGCCTTTTTGGTTATTTTCCCGCAATCTGCCGCAAAATTTTACTGTTTTTTTTTCTTCTGTGTTTAGGCCTGATTGTTGAACACTTTATTTTAACTAAATAAAGTGTTCAGCACTTTATTTAGTTAAAGTGTTAATAAAGTGTTAACACATAACTTTTATTTTCGAGTTAGAACGCACAAAGCCGGGCGACGCAGCTAGTTTTCTTTTGATCTTACATATGTGTGGTTCTCGAAATTTAGGGAACTAATTGATGTTTCACCGGGAAATGAAGTTTGGTGAAGTCTCCTACTCCATTTTTCATCTCTCGCTTGTTTGAATAAAAACCATGTTCAAATGTTTATTAAATTTCATACGTTCAACTCACAAGAAACATTTTTGCCCTGATCGAGAGAGGTTATTTTGTTTTTACCAAAGATTTGATTAAGGAATTACTTTTTTTTAAAATTCAGATTGATGAATATCGGTTGATTAATTTCAATTGCGTGTTAATTGTGCTCTCAACAAAGATATGTTTTTTCTCACCTTTTCTTGATTGTTGTTTAAATCATAAGATTACTTCATTGGCAATCATGTAAAAAACCTAATACAGTTTCTTTGTTTGCAACAATCTAAAAAATCCACTTTGGCGTAAGGGAATAGACATATAAATCATTCAATAGCATTCTCATCTCAATTACATTTTCGCGTTATTTACTCAAGTAGCTCAGCGTTACGGAGGTTGTTCCTGATTGGATAAAAGAGATGACCCGCCTCGGGGGTAGGCTTAAAAAAACGTAGGAGACGATATTAAATATTCTAGGGAAAAGGTTTCATAGGAGTCTTAGTTATTGTTGTAGCAACCTTGCTTGAAAACTTAAAACGTGTGTAGCAATTGTTAATTGAAATACGGTTTAAGTGTTTTCAGAATAACTCGCAAAGAACCAATATTTAAGAAAATTATTACGCATCTGAAATAAGTACCAAACCAAACCCAGTGGGATGACAGCCCATGGGGGCCAGTACCTACTGTGCCTACCTCAGTCTTCCTGACCAAAGGCTCTGGCGTGCTAGGCAGATGTTCCAATTAGGTGGTCAGCCGAACGCAAAACCCCAGGGTTTACTTCCCAAGCACGCTTGGTATTTATTATATCGACTTAGATACGAATTAATCAGTTTCAACATTTTAAAACTACTTTTCTATCCCCCTTTCCTCTTCATTAAATACTAGGACTCGACCGATGCATCGGCGCCGATGGTTTTTAAATTTACCCATCGGCATCGGCGTACAATATTTTCATCAAAAAAAGAGATATATACAGTAGGCTCTCTGTTAAACGACGCGCTATTTAACGACTTTCTCTATTTAAAGACGGCTTTTCACGGTCTCAGATGGTCCACTATAGTGTTAAAAGCATTCTATTTAAGGACGATTTTTTATGGTCTCTTGAAAGTCGTTAAACAGAGAGCCAACAGTGTACATATATATATATATATATATATATATATATATATATATATATATATATATATATATATTTATTTATTTATTTATTTATTTATTTATTTATTTATCTGTTATTAAAAAAAAATGACTTTCCATCGGTTTCTACAACGTACTGAGTGCTTTTAAAATGTTTGAAACCTACATTTCGGCCGCCTTTAGCAAAGTTTTTCCATCGGCCATTTGGAAAAAAAAAAAAAAAAAAAAACATCGACCGACTTTGAACAATCGGGCATCGGTCCATCGGCAAAAAATTGCCATCGGTCGACCCCTATTAAATACAGAATTTAATCTAGTTTAGTAAATCATTTAAAGAAATCTAGAGGAAAGCTTGCTGAAACTAATTTTAATTTTACCCAATCAAGAAACATGTTTGGAGCGATAAAACTGAAAGATCTCCATCCTCTCTCTGACCTTGTCGACGAGGCAAACATCCATCTTTGTTTCAGTCAGTTAACTAACCGGGAAGTGGAAATCGAAAATAAAATCGACATATAAAATGCATGGACAATCCTCTTAATCTGGGAAAGCTAATGACGATCATCTTCTCCGCAAGGATCGTGGGGATAAAGTGCCTTTAATCGGAAGACTCCGTTTCTCAGATAATCCGGATCAATTCTCTCTCTCCCAAATAAATCTTGGTTCGAAGTGCTATCTCCTTGGAGTAGGAACTCGGCTCGAGAATAAATAAATTGTTTCAATCCTTTGTGTAACTGTGCTACCCAGAGAAAGTACTTTTTGAGCAATCACGTATTGCTTACTATCCTCACTTGACCAAAGTTGATGTTGCTCTGATTTTTCGTTTCAGATTGATTGCCATAACTACGGTTGTTTTTAATATTTATTTAAATAGCGAAATTTTAGTTGTCATGGTTACAAATCGTCTGTGGTTTGATTTTATTCATATTTTTTTCAGAGCTTAACTTAAGCAGACTTAACATTAAAGAAGTTTTTTTTGTGTGGGTGTGTGTAAAATAACGTTATTTAGGAAAAAGCACCTGTAGAGATGATCTTAAACAGCATAACTTTATCTAATTGCAATATTTCTAGATTACTAATTCCTATCAGTTAAAATTGATAAGAAATAAAAATACGTAACGTTATACGCTGTAAATAATCTTTATGATAAGTGTGCTGGTGGATATCAGCCATTAAATCTTTATCTTTATTACCGCATCCGAATCACCATTCCATTTTTTCTGGATAGGCTTCGCATTACCTTTTTTAGAAAATCACCAGTCGTAATGTAATAGGTGCAAATTTTCCATTCCATTTGTAGAAACAAGAAACCCGATGAGTAGGGTCCTATCGCAATTCGTGATTGGGAGAAACATAACTTGAATTCAAGACGCTAAAATTCAAATAATTTTCTTTTTGTTTCTTTGTAAATATGTGCTCTGTTATTGAGTGGAGTACTTTTGTAGATTTTTTTTGTGTCGTGAAGTTTCAATGAGATAGTTTTTTAATCTGTTTTAATGACGTCAGCATATTTTATATATCCGTCAGTTTTTGCGATTAGCATATTGTAAGCCTAAATAAAGTCGTTAATAAATGCTTTTTCGTAATTAGTATTTATTTGGAAAAAAAAATACTTTTTAAAATAATTACTTTGCAGAAAGATCAATGCTCACAATTCTTCATAAGAAATATTTTTACGAAACATTTGAATTAACTTTTTTTTTTTTTTTTTGTAAGAAGCATTACAAAAGAAAATGTTTGAACAGCTTATGTCATGTGTTTCATAATGTTTTAATTAAGTACGTTTCTGTAACTGTTCTACAAATTATCTTTATTTTATAAGGAAAATAATCTCATAGTTTAAACTTACACATTTTTGATTAAAGAGTGATTTAATTATTTAACAAGAAGTTCGTCCAGAGCGAAACAACCCTATTTTCTCTTCCGCGGCTTCGATTTCGTTCTTTCAATTATTTCTCTATGCTACCTGTTGTTTCCTATGCTCTTTTTATTGGTTGAAATGTATTTCAAAACGAATATATACTTAAAAATAAAATAAATAAAAACGACAACGACTTGCTATTTTAAAAACGATGTTGTTGGGCATCATATTTCACCGCACTCTTAACTATCAAAAATCTTCAGGAGGGAAGTTGTCATTACCACTCACAACAATTTACAATGCCGCCCGACTACATAGTGGCCAAGTTAGAAAGTCCCCCTTGCGCGGTTCGAAATCGAGCTCGTGCTTGGATGTTATGGATCGATTTAGCACTTCTTCCAATCATGTCTCAGTGGTTCTGATCCCTCTTTTAGCTGTAGGTCCCCCAGTAATCCACTGGGGCGCTTCGTGCTCGGCCTGCTAAGTTCTCAAAATGGTCGGTTATTTGAGTTATAATCAAAAGCGCCTTATGGCCATAACGTTGGAATATAGTTATTACTTATTAATGTCATAAATCTCTAAATATTAATGATTTAGAATTTTTTTTTTGTTTTATATAAATACTAGCAAAAATACCCGGCGTTGCCTGGGTCAGTAATAATTGTAAGAAACAATCGCTACTTTCTTTCGTTTTCTGTTTTAACTGAAAGAACTCAAAACACATCGCTTTGACGTGATTAAAAATCGAGCTTCTTCCTTACCCATAAAAATAAAATAGCAATAAGTATAAAAAACGAACGAATATTCATTTAGGAACGAAAACACGAATTTAAGCATATAAAATTTTGAAGAATTTCCAAAATATGAACTAACGAAAACAAAAATCACTAAAAAAAAAACCGTGCGCTTTATTTAATCAAATAGTACACACACAAAAGGAAAAAAAAAGCTCTCTACTATGTTTCTTTAAAGATGCAAAAAGTGGAGTTTACAAATGTTTAAATGACTTTAAACTCGTGTGCTCCGGAGAAGCCTTGATTCAAAATTTTCATTATGATTACTTTTATTATTGCTGTTGTTAGGCAACGAATTTTTGTAACAATAGGGTTTTATATTCGCAACTCCAGAGCTCGAATATGCTACCTTGCGGTTGTTACCATTACTAAAGAAAACGGTAAAACATTTCATTCCACGTGTTTTCTTTGTTGTAAATTACAGGCTTCAAGCAGTTTGTGGTGTAATGTAATTTCAGAAGAATAGAAAAGAAAGCTTCTCACAAGTACGATGAAAAATTAATGTCATTCACTACGCGTCAAAGCAAGTTATAAGTTACGGCATTTTTTTGTTTTACCTTTTCCATCCGCCATTAGACAGTGGCTGCTGCGCCCCCTATAGTTTATTGGAGTTGCGAATTTAATCATTTAATGGGGAAATTATATGAAATTTACTGTTTTTCGCCATAACTTTTTTAAACTAAGTTTTTAAAGAATAAATTATAGCCTAAGTTGCTCCTTGATGATAATTTAATATAGCTATCTATAGTGAAAAATGGTTAAAATCCGTCCAGTAGTTTTGAAGTTTACCCCGGACATCCGGACAGAAGTAGCCCTTTATGTATAAAGATGAGGATGCAATTCCCAAGAAAGCAATAAATGTGATGCTTGCTCCAGAGAGGCCTTGATTCAAAATTTACATTATGATTACTTTTAATATTGCTGTTGTGAGGCAACGAGTTTTCGAAACAATGGGTTTAATCTTTAATCATTTGATGTGGAAATTACATGACATTTACGGTTTCCGTTCACGACGTTTTTAAACTAAGTGTTTAAGGAATAAATTATAGCCTAAGTTGTTCCCCGATTATGTAGCTATCTATGGTGAAAAAATGGTTAAAATCCGTCCAGTAGTTTTGAAGTTTACCCCGGACATCCGGACAGAGATTAGCCCTTTATGTATAAAGATAAGGATGCAACTCGTAATAAATGTCATGCTTGCTCCAGAGAGGCCTTGATTCAAAATTTACATTATGATTACTTTTAATATTGCTGTTGTTGGGCAACGAATTTTCCTAACAATGGATTTTATATTTAATCATTCAATGGGGAAATTACAGAAATTTGCTGTTTTCCACCATAACTTTTGAAAACTAAGTTTTTAAGGAACAAATTATAGCCTAAGTTGTTCCCCGATTATCTAGCTATCCATGGTGAAAAAATGGTTAAAATCCCTCCAGTAGTTTTGACGTTTACCCCGGACATCCGGACAGAGATTAAACCTTTATGTATAAAGAAGATAAGGATGCAACTCCTAATAAATGTCATGCTTGCTCCAGAGAGGCCTTGATTCAAAATTTACATTATGATTACTTTTAATATCGCTGTTGTTGGGCAACGAATTTTCCTAACAATGGATTTTATATTTAATCATTCAATGGGGAAATTACAGAAATTTGCTGTTTTCCACCATAACTTTTGAAAACTAAGTTTTTAAGGAACAAATTATAGCCTAAGTTGTTCCCCGATTATCTAGCTATCCATGGTGAAAAAATGGTTAAAATGCCTCCAGTAGTTTTGACGTTTACCCCGGACATCCGGACAGAGATTAGACCTTTATGTATAAAGATGTAGTTGAATATGGCCGTTTGCATAGTAATGGTTTTTGTTTATTTTTGTGCATTTGATGAGCACTGTTATTTCTTCCCCTTTGGGGCATGGGGCATAAGCAGATTGTTCGGAATCTGCATTTTTTTTTTTTTTTTTTTTGAATTTTGAATTCTGATGCAAAATTTGTATTTTTACCATTATTGATTTTATATATATATTTTTTTAAAGTCTTTTCTTTAGACTTTAGTTAACTTTAAAAGCTTTATGTTTTGCACTACTGTTCGAAAAATAATTGTAAATTTTAAAAAATGAAATTAAAAAGACCCATTTTATATTATAAGACCATTTATTATATTCTTAGATAAAAATAAAGTTTATGGAAAAGTTCAAGTTTGTTCAAAGTCACAAAGCAAAACTACATGTTATATTAGAACTTAGGGAGGATCTAAAATTCCTCGTCGAACCTAAAGTTCAGTCTTTTTGTTCTATTCAAAACAGTAAATCTTGTGAATAAATCCTGCCAAAATCTTTTGAAATCTTTTGGAATCGGATATTCTTCGCCAAAAAGGGAGGGAGGGGGGAGCATGAAGGACTCATACACATTGTCCCATCGCAAAAGCCGTAATTTCTCCCTTTCTAAGCATTTATTACATTTGCACATTTATTTTTAGTGAAACTTATAAAGCAAGTGAAACCTGTTATCATTTTACAACGATAAGCAACAATTTCAATGTAAAGCAAATTCTACCGAGACGAGCGAGTCGAGTTGTTGCATTAAATCGGGTTTCCTTACAGAGCGACTACCATTGAGGAAAAGTTACTTCCAGGCGACTAGTGCGAGGAGTTTTAACAGAAGGTTGTTTCACTGCAGCGCGATGAGTAGTTTCTTCAGGCAGTTTTTATCATATTTAAATTTTGTTTTTCACTGTAACCTGGACTGCCTGCAAGTTAGTATTTTATTTACTGGCAGTGTTTTGGAAGAATACGTAATTCCTTATCGTAAATTTTTTTAGAATTCATCAAATTTACATCCTTTTCGATTTTATTTATTTTTATTGAATAAATTTAATTATATTTAGTTTTGTACCATGAACTTGCTACTTGATCGAAACTTGCGGTTTTTGCAATGGAAAACAGGTGTCTTACCACCCGATTACTGAGAAATAGCTGACAAAACGAACAACTGACCTAATAAAATATTCTTTTATTAAACTTTTATGGGTATGATTTCTAACTATTAGGTAATTTTCGTTGATTTTTATCAAAAGAATAACGAAACCACTAGCGTATTAATGGGGTCTTGCACCACTGGCGAACTAAAGAAATTGCGCCCCCCCCCTCCAGGGTTGCCTACGTGGGAAGTCATCAGAGGTCATTGTGACCTCCCAAAAAAATTTTTTTTTTTTGGAACATTTTGATTAATTGATTCGACCATGACGTCAGCGTCACTCGATCATTCGCTATATATATATATATATATATATATATATATATATATATATATATATATATATATATATATATATATATATATATATGAGGATAATAACAAAAATAATTTTACACTTACAGCAAAATATTACTCTGTCAGTATCAACTTTTGAAAATTGCTTGTATTATTACATTAATTTTCAGAGGTAATTTTTTCTTGACTGGAATGGACTACATGTGTTACTACATAGTTAAAATATTACTAGATAGGTAACGTTAAAAGCAAATCTAATATTTCACCATTTCACTTTCCCCGCTATTTCATCTTGCCCAACATTTCCCTACATGTTATTTACGTTGCCATTTAATTAGCATTAATTATAAAATAATACATATTATACCACAAAGTTTGTAGTCCTTAAAAGGCTAAAGAAAAATATGCTTAAAATTATGTTGATGGAGAGTCAATTTCACCAATATCAAGAAGTTAAAAGTGTTTCAGTAAATTGAGTTTCCTTACAACGCGACTATCATTGAGGAAAAGTTACTTCCAGGATGATTCTGTTGAAGAAAGCGAATGGCAATTCAACGGTTTCATGTATATATTTTAATAACCGTCGACAGATGGCGGTAGCTCCCCACAGTCCTCGGATCTTTCCCTTGTTTTGGAGAGTGTCCATTCCCTTCAGTTGTGGTCAAGAGCTCTCTGCAAGCGGGCGCTGCTCTTGCGCTCCGCAGTTTTATTTTCAGTCCAAGTCGCTCGTACATTTTTATAAAATTATTTTGTACCTTTTCTTTCAAGGAAGCATTGAAACCGACTTATTGAGATGAGCATCAAGTTTTTCAGTGATCCAATGTAATTATGTACCACATGGAGTTGAAAATTGGATTATTCCGAAAATTTAAAAGCTGTAGCAAGTGCTGAATTTCCCGAGCTTAGCTTCTACGTCTTCCACTTACATCCCGATCAATTAATTAAAATTTCTTAGGCCCCTTTTTGTAGAAGGTTTCTAATTGTACTTGGGTTTTTTCTGCAATCTATGATTATTATTTCTTACTGACCTAGAGTTTGCTACGATGTTATAAAAATATTCTTACTCGTATCATCTGGTGCCAATTGTCTTGAAATATATCTCGCTTGTTTCGGTAGTTTTGTACTACTGTATAAATAGCTGAATAAGGGATCAAAATTTTACGGAATTCGTCGTTGCTTCGTGAAAAAATTATATTTTACTAAGAAATTTTAGCATTGGTAATCAAATTTTTTTGTATATTACCAAATTGAAACTATTTTGAAGCAACGAAATATTCCAGCAATTCTAGCAATTTGTGATACTTTCTAAAAAAATTTCCCGCGCTTACCACACCTGTCCTGTGCCTTAATCACTGTCGTGTGAGTTGTGTATTAGGTAGAGTTTTTTTCTTATGGTAGATCATTCCCCTTTTTAACATATTGCATATCGAAAAAATTGCCCGGGTGAATATCCACCAAGGTTTTCGTGTTTAAAATGGTTTGTTAGGTAATGTAACATCAAGAGAGGAAAAGTTAAAACATTATCTTTTTAAGGCAGATTCACGTTCTGTGCCTTAAATGGGTACCGAAGGAATAAAAACAGCGGTTATATTAGTCTCTAAATAGTATTTTATGGTGTCTATTTTTGTCTGATATGGTGTTTCTGTGTTTGATTTGGATGTATCTTTCAAAAATGGAAGTATAACTGCATCTTAATAAACTTCATTGGCTTCTGAAGGATACGTAAAGTGACTTTGTGCTTGAATTTTTTATTCATTGTGACACATGGT
The DNA here is from genome assembly GCF_026930045.1 of Uloborus diversus. Lineage (NCBI taxonomy): Eukaryota > Metazoa > Arthropoda > Arachnida > Araneae > Uloboridae > Uloborus > Uloborus diversus. Next base: position 162,358,698 of record NC_072736.1, read on the forward strand.
AAGTACTTGAAATCGCTTTAGTATTGAGATAAATAAATACCTTTGTGCTGAAAAGCAAAGAAATAACAACGTCAAATTGCAGATTAGTTCAGACACGTGTTTCGGCGTTACAAAGAACGCGTGTCTGCAGTAATTGGCAATTTGTGCTTTTTGACGTTATTTCTTTCTTTGCTTTAGTATTGCTTTTGTCTATACTTGTTTATGTTAATTGTCTCATAGATAGTTATTTTTTCTTTGAATGTAACTCAAGTTCGTAATGTTGAGCAGATGTTGGTTTAAGATTTTTTTTAATTATTGAAGCGTTTAAATTTAAACCTTAAGATTTGAGAGAAGCTGACTTGAAGTTTACTATAGTTACCATCAGATGTATTTCTGGTGTTTATTTTTAGACGTGAAAATACTCCTCGAATTTTTTTCGATTAGTGAAATTCAGTTTCGAGGAGTGAAATGTACAATGATAACACTGATGACCATAATACAAATTCTATAAAAAAACTTTCTGAGTACGAAATGGAAGATGACGAGGATTGAAGGGATGCGTATTTTTCTGGTTTTTCACATTTACAATATTTGATATTGTGTATGTAAAAAATCAAAACATTTAAATGCATTATTTAAGAAAATACAATTGTTTCTTTTTTACGTCTACGAACCTAATTTTTTGTTATATATATATATATTTAAAAAAAACACATACATGAAAATACAATTGTCTTAACTTTTGAGGCCGATTTTCAATTCGTGAAATATTTGCTTTTAATGCGTTTATCTTTCATGATCGTCATACTGTCAAAACAAAGTAACTTTACGTCTATGTGATTAATCTCAAAAACTCGTTCAATTGTCACTAAGCACTTATTTCCTTTTCCGAGTATAACCTGTATCTGCATGCACATATGCAGGCTTTATTGTGTAGGGTCTCCGTGGCTCTGCGGTTGAAGTTTCACTTCGTCAGTCGGAGGTCAGGGGTTCGAGTCCCACCGGTGCCTTGGGTGATATTGCCTCTCTTTGTTCTGTAAATCTTTCTTGAGTTGTCTTTTCTGTAAATTCAGGGGTGATTGTGTTCCGGTATTTTACCGGATTTCCGGTATTTTCATCTTGATTTCCGGTATCTTCATCTTCGAAAATACCGGAACTTCTATATTTTCAGAAAAACCCACTTTTGTAAAACTTAGGGCGATGTTTAATGAAACGCCAAAAGTCCAAATTGAAGACGTTTTGTTTGGTATAAAGCGTAAGCTACGGTCATATTTCGTAAACTCTATGGTAATTATCGAACAACAGCTGGGGTGGGGGATGGAATAAAGGCTAGATAAGAAGAATCTTTGAAAAATTTCAAGAAATGAGAAAAATTAAAAGAATTTAACTCCCACCATGCACATGGACGTATTAAGTCCAATTAAAACTTTGAGTTTTAGCCCCAACAAATGATGTATATAAATTATTATATACGTGTATGTACACATTATATATACATAATATAATGTGTACGTACACGTAATATGTATATATATATGCCCATCAAAACACTTTTTCTTCTTGGAAAAAAAAAGTTCAGGTATTTTTTCATGGAGTCACAATCACCCCTGCTGTAAATAACTCAAGTGCAACCACTTGGGGCAGCGGCACTTAATTTTTACATAGTGTTTATTAGCTATGGACGTCAGCAACACTATATTTCTAGTAGTCGATTGGATGCCGATTAATTTTAAGTTTTTTCTTCTATTTTTCTCTCAGTGTATGGTATTTTATTATTGTGATTCTATTGTCTGACCATCGATTACATGGAAAGGATAATATCCGGTTTATAGGCGGAAAGGGACGTATCTGTATTAGTTTACTGGGGTGTTAAGGGGATATCACACGAGAGAAATTACAGGACATCGCAACCGCAATAGCAACCGTAACGCTATCCGGAACTGGTTTTTCTGCTCACTTCCACAAACGATTGCTCCAAAATTCTCGTGTGCTATGGAAATTTGCAGTTGCTCGTATAGGGGCAAACTTTTTCCTCCGCTAGAAAAAAATTGCCTTTAATTCTGGGCAAATTACGAAGGAACCAATCAGGGCGCTGGGATTTCGTGACGTCAGGCAGCGTCACTGTAAAATACATTTGCAATCGTGGCGACAGAAATGTGGGAATTCCTTTTTATTGTTCTATTTATTTTATGTTTCAAAAATTTTCAGTTACACTTTAAAAAACGGATGAGCGACATTTAATCTTTGGTTTTGCATCTGATTTTGAATTTAAATTGCTACTTATATGTTAGTTAACATCAGTGCGAATTTTATGCATTTCTTAATTTATATTGGTGGTTTTCGTTTCATTAGGTTTTTGAAAATTGTTTTGCACAAATGTTACAATGGGGTCGTTTCTAAAATTTTAGACGTATTTTTTTCTGAAAGAGCATGTTTAAAAACATAGGATCTGACCATTTTTTGAATAATTTGTTTTTGTTTAATATTTTTAAAAAATTACTTAAATCGTGGCGCTTTCATTGTTTACATTTTTGTCGTGTGACGTCACGAATGATGAAATGCCATTCGTGTTGACATTCACAGAGCAAAATATTTAATTCGCATCTTTACTCACGTGTATTTGTAACGTCATCAAGACCGCGCTTTGTTTGAAAAATTGGACATTTAAAAAAATTAATTAAAAAATAACGGTTGGGAAAATGAAAGTATTTTTGGGTCCAAGTTATTATTTTTTTTTGCTTATTCTATCAATTTCAGTGATAAAAGTACTACTTTTGACTGGAGGAAGCCACCCAATTCTGATACTTGAACAATTACAGTAAATTTTTTCCTTGAAAGAGTTACGTGAAAATTCCTTTTTAAAAATCATAGCATTGAAGCTGTACTTTTCTTTTTTAATTCAAACTGATGGGTACATACAGTATGTACCATTTGAAAATACTTAAAATGTAGGAGAATGTGAGGCAAGGTGAAATGGTGAAATATTTACTCTACTTTTAGCTCCACCTATTTAGTAATATTTTGACTGTGTAGTAACACATGTACTCTATTCCAGTCCAGAAGAATAATCCCTCTGAAAATGAAAGAATATGATAATACAAAGAATTTTTTAAAAATGATACGCACATTGTAATATTTTGTTTAGATGTCAAAAATTATGTTTGGCATTATTAAATGATAAAGTTATTTTTATTAACATTTGAAATATTGATTGAGACGTACTAATATTCAATGCAGTGTTAATTTGCTCAGTATTAAGCTTATTTGTATTATAAATGCTTGTATAGCTTGCATAAATGCGCATCATCGTTTCATTACATTTTTTTAAAGCGTCACTTTATTTTTAAATGTCTGGAACTATTTTAATAAACTCGACCACAGATTTTCCTGTGTGCAATATGTATCTAGTGGCGTTATATTTGTGTAAGTTAAAGTGTTAGCACACCTCCAATATATTTATGAACTCGAAGTTTAAAAAAATAATTATGAAAGGCCTATTGATCAGAGTTTGCTGGCTTTTTTTTTATTTGTCATGTTTGTTTTTAGCTATGAATTTAGGTATAATTTGTTAGAATTAAAATTTCTTCTTACCTGTCAATAAGTAACTAATAATTCCTATCTAAAATTAAGATTTAATTTAGTAGTTATGGGAAAAAATAAGCCTAGAGAAGTCATATATTCTGTATGTTTTCTTTAAATGTAACAAGAGTATCACTTTAAATCAAACATTCAATTAATAGTAATAAAAGTTTTCTGTTTTTCTGAAATTTTCACCATAAGTTCTACAAATTAATGTTAAAACTCAAATATGAATTTAACAGGAGGAGCTTTGGTGACTGCATGAAATAATAATTGATGCTCTAGCTCTGAAATCATTGCCTTGATCATTTCCCTTTTTTTTTTGCCATCTTTTCACAAATCCACATACAATTAAAGCTGCAAGAGCTGCATTAAGTATTCAATTACTAATTTCATCCATAAGTGTCGAATTAACGCGACGCAGCGTGATAACCAAATGCGGAATTGACGAAAAGCGATGAACAAGCGCAAGCACATGGATGTACGCTAAAAAATGGTAGCCCCCGTTGTGAGCAAATCGAGCAACTGTCCGAGCAACCGGCAGTAACCCTATAGGCAACTTCCCGCCCGAAAAACCAGTTCCAGATAGCGTTGACGGTTCCTATTGCGGTTGCGATGTCCCGTAATTTCTCTCGTGTGATATCCCCTTTAGTTGATTTGTTACAGACGTGAACTTTTGCCTTTCTATTATTTAGCCTTAGTTTTGTAAAAATGAAAATTTGCTCACAGCAACATTTTTTGAATCTAAAGTATATTCGTTCTATATTCTCAGGGCAAAAATTAATTGATTTATTTATTCACTACTAAGTTTTGAGCTAACCATTTTGTTTTTACGTTTCTGAATGAAATGAAAATATATTCTTTTCTTTTTGTTGTTTCCATGGTAACTATTTTTCTTTCCCCTTATTTTATTTTTGACAATGCAATAAATGAATAAGGCTCTAGTGACATTATAAAACGCATGCATCAACATCTCATCGCTATTTTTCCATCTCCCCTTCTAGATTCATTCAGATGGAATCGTCTTTACTTGGCCGACTGCCAAATTACCTACAATCCGTGAATAATATCGGATTCAGCTCAGCCTCGTCAAAATAAGCATTTCCCTGCATGTCAAACATTCCAAAAAAATATTATCAAGTTATCATGCCGTGGAGCGAGTTTCATTGTTGATGACGTCAGGAGCGTTACTCGATCATTCACTATTATATATATATGAGGATCCTGTCCTTGAAAAATTATGAAGTGCTTCGGTATAACGTTTTGATGGGCATCTTTTTCGTTGAAGTCGGCTGTCCGCTTGGACACCTGTACGCACGTAGATATTTGTATGTTTATCTCACAGCACTCAAAAACGATCCGTCATAGAAGGTCGAAATTTTGTGTTTAGGACATGTGTGATGCAAAGTTTTGTACTTCCTGCTTTGCGCACCGTCGAATGTTTCAAAAGACAAAATTAGTTACGTCATATGCTTTATGCGCTGCGGTATAGAATGCTCTTTTTGTCCCCATCTTCCCAAGTGTATAGATGGCGATGTTTTGTCCATATTCGTAATTTCAAGGCTGATTTTCAAAATCAAGCAAGATGGCTATTAGGCGCTACCATTACGAACGTATTGGAAAATATTAAATTTTTATTGCAATCCTCCGATCTGCGATTAGTTGTCTCTTTCGCTTTGATTTTCGATCTAAGCAAAACAAAAAGCCAAATTACCAAAACGACAATGGGGTCGTTTCCAAAATTTTAAAAGTATTTTTTTTTCTGAAAGAGCATGTTTAAAAACATAGGATCTGACCATTTTTTGATAAATTTGTTTACGTTTAATATTTTTAAAAAATTACTTAAATCGGAGCGTTTTTATTGTTTACAGCTTCTGCCGATGACATTACAAATGATGAAATGCCATTCAGTATTGCCATTTACAGTGCAAAATATTTAATTCGCATCTTTACTCTCGTGTATTGGCAACGATATGGTTTATAGCAAACGTAGAGCACAATATTTGATTCGCTGCTTGATTATCATAACGTGGAAACGTAATAGAAAGATGCGCCACAGAGCATCATTTGTGACGTCATCAAGACCACGCCTTGTTTGAAAAATCGGACATTTAAAAAAATTAATTTAAAAAAAATGTTTTGAAAATGAAAGTATTTTCTGGGTCCATGTTATTTTTTTTTTGTTCATTTTATCCATTTCAATGACTGAAAGTAGTACTTTTGACTGAAGGAAACCACCCCATTCTGGTATCATTTTTTTTTCTTACGACATACAATATTTCCAACTCTTGACGTTACTCATAATTAAATTCTCATTTTATCACTCATATTGTCATTGGTATCATAACTATTTGCAGGTCATTTAAGAAACAACATAAAGCGAAACAACCCCAACCGAGATGCGACTTGAAGTATATTTTATAGATTTAATTATCATTTGAAAACCGTTATGAAGTCTTCATAAATTACTATTCCTAACTGCCCTGAAAATATTTTAAGTTCTGCAGAGTACGGAATTCTTTTTGAAACTCTGCTTTCTTTTTTTCGAAGTCATTCATATTTTTCACTTGAGTTTTATCTCCGAAACTGTATAGTTTAATGCTCCAAACTTTGGAGCCATAAAAAGTTAAATGTGTTTGCGGGAAAGAGAGAATAAAATGCGATATTGAATACATTAATGCGTTTTCTTGAAATTGTAATGTCTGTTTAAACGTTTTTACTTTCTTCTATATCTAATATATAGAAGAAAGTATTGGATTCGTGCAAATTTTCGAATTTCGAATTTTGACGGATTCGTACGTTTTGAGGTGTGCTGAGTCCATTTCGACCATTTTTGGAAAATGTCTGTCTGTCTGTGTGTGTGTATGTGTGTATGTGTGTGTGTGTGTGTGTATGTGTGTCACGTCTGTGTGTGACCAGTTTTTTGTGGCCGCTCTACAACAAAAACTACCGCATGAAATCGAACGAAATTTTGTACACATATGTGCCCCTATGTGAACTTGTGCCCATTAGTTTTTGGCGCGAATTCCTCCAAGGGGGGTGGAGCAATGGGACGTTTTTCGAGTTACGCGTGCTTGCTATTCCTCAGGAAGTAACTGGCGGAATCAAACAAAATTTGGTCCATATGTTGGTATTAACAGGAACAGGTGCTGATTCAATTTTGGTGTCAATAACTCAAACGGGGGTTGAGCTATAGAACGTTTTTTGTCGTCAATTGTGACTGCTGTATCTCAAGAAATAATGAACGGAATGAAAGAAAAATTTATCGGCAAGTAGCCCTTAGTGGGTATAAGAACTGATTTTATTTTTGTGTCAACAGCTAAAAAGGGGGTAGCGCAATCACCCGTCCTTTTTTTCCATTTTGAGTGCCCTATCTCAAGAAGTAATGCTACGTTCTGGTTGAAATTTGGAATATATGTGAATCCATATGTAAACAGGCTCTGGTTCAATTTTGTCGCCGATCGCTCCAAGAAGTGTTGATTTTTTTTTTTTTTTTTTTGCGAATAAAAATATTTTTATTAATGCAACAATAAGAAAGATAAATCGTAATAGATTGTCGTCTGCGTATTTCTCGTGATTTTAATTGTATGGAAATGATCGGAAATATTATCTCAATGATTTAAAATTTTTAACTGTTGCCATCTTATGTTTGTTAACAAATAAAATATTTGTAATTAATTCAAGCAAGGCTTTTAAAATAACTTTCAATTTTCGCTCTTTGCTTTGCTTTTACAATAATTCAGACATTGGGATGGTCGTCAAGTTTTTGCATGTGTAATTTTGTTTTTGTTGGGAATATTGCTTCCTCGTCAAGCATGGGGAGGGATCAGAAAAAAAAGAAAAATATAGAAGAAAGTTTCGTGATGGCCACAACATACTAGTTTGTTTTGTTTTGCGACTTTTTGTTTACATTTTTCACAGGGTTGGCAAGTTTTTGCCGGGGGCGGAAAAAACCATGGAAAAAACCACGGTTTTTACCGCCCGGCAAAAATAGGTTTTTGCCAGTTTTTGCCAAAGTGGCAAAAATAGATTTTGTGGTAACAACTTACGGACAGTTTTTTTCCCCCTTTTTATATAAAAGTAAAAGCATGAAAAGATTTTGATAAAATTTCAATTTAATTATTTTTATAGTTTAAAAAATTTAAGATTTAACTTACTTTTAAAGTTATGGAGCATTTTTACTTTTAAATTTTTAAACATTAACATAAAATTTCTGTTTGTAACATCTAAGACAAATAATTAACTTGCAATTAAAATGTAATTAGCTTGTTTATTATAGCATTTTTTACAGAATACTAAATATCTATATAAAGTATACTTAATCAAGATGCAACTATAAAAATAAAAGAAATAAAAATTGGCTCATTCTGAAAAAAATGTTTTAGCAAACATTTAAAATCTTAAGTTTTGCAATCCCAACATTTGTTTTTTATTTATTTTTCACCCTATAAATTAGAAGTAACATGGAGAGGCACAACTAAAATATTAAAGTGCATTATTTATATTATACTAGCAAAACTAAAATCTAAGATTCAGGTCAATGGCTTAATCTGCAACAATGTAACTACTTTTATGTCAAAGAGCAATGATGAAATATTAATAACTTATAAATGTTTTTTTTTTTTTTTTTTTTTTTTGAATTTTAAAGGTATAAGTGTCAAAATAGGGATTTTTTTATTGGTGTCGAACGTAAAAACTTGGTGTCGGACGTAATATGTACAAAATTATCATGGTATCGGACATAAACAAAAATGTTTAAAACCTATTTCAATTACTTTTAATTTTGCTCAAAACCGAATAATATGTTAATGGCAATAAATGATATGTTTAGATAATTACAACATTAAATATCAAATATTTTTTGTAAATGTTAATTCTCACCCACGTCTAATTGGGATAGGTGGAAATAAATTCTTAAAAATATTTTCTTTTGTATAGAAGATTTTATCTTTCTCTTTTAGCTATTTAAAGTGCCCTTCTGTTTTATACGTCACAGATACTTCAATCATTACACCATTTAACTGGGGGATGCATCCTGGGCAATTTGCAGACTGATAGTTAACCACAACCGCTGTTCTTTAAGTTCTGCAATAAATTCCATATCTTCAAATTTATCCGATGCATTACTGTCAGATAATTCTTTAAATAGAATAACCAGCTGAAATATTTTTGAGGAAGAAGTGTCTGAGATAGTAATTTCATTCAATGAAATTCCTTTGCTCAGTGCATGCAATGAATACAAGGGATTTTCTCTAATACTGGCGCAATGTTGCTGAATTATGCATGATCTCTTCTGATGATATGTATATTCAACGTACACTTGTGATTAATGAAGAAGCCACAATGCATAATTCTTGTGGTATACCGATCAATACCATTCCAGCTTTTCTAGTACAATGGACTTCTGGTTGCAATGGTGGTCTGATTTGGTTGAGTCCCTCCCCCTGTCATTTTACTTCCAGCCTTTACATTACGCTATACACTTTTTTTAAAACCGTACCAACTATTCTGTCTACAGCTCCATTCCCAGGGAACACTGCAAAGAAATTCCAGGTTAATTTTGCGTTGAATTTCCGCTCAAATAAATGTAAGTTTTGTAAATAGGTATCATTGCTTAAATTGAAAGCTTTTTCCATCTGAGAAAGCTTGTATATTTTTATCGCTTGAATATTTGGACTTAAAATATTCCAAAAGGAAACTTACAAATTTATGCACAGCGATTTTAGTATGATTGGAAGTGTCAAAAATTATTGCAAACGTTTGAGAGATTTCTTTGAAAATCCACGCATGTGATGTGGAGATCGTGGCTTGGGAATGTGCTCCGTTTGCCAATTTAAACTTCGTTCTGTTGCTAAATTACCGCATTTTGAGATGTTTAAAATAAAAAAACTTTAACCTTATAAGTTCAATGCTTATAGGAAAAAAAATTAAGTCCAAATTTTACCTGTTGTGATTTATCCATTTCCAGTTTCATAGTTTAGAAAAAATGTCTTTAAGTACGAATAACCATTAAATAAGGCATTTTTACTTACTATAGTATAAAGAAATGTTATTATTGTTGTCCTCTATTCCTTTTATTTTAAATCGGAAAAATTCTGCTATCAGAATGATGTAAAAATTTTAATAATTAATTTTTTACGTCCGACACCATAGAATAACAAAAAACTATTTTTTTGAATGTTGTTTGGATTGCACATTTTCAATAGCAACTGATGTTCTGATTTGCAAGTAAAATGTTTTGTAAAATATTCCATCCAATTTTCTACAGCACAAACTTTTAAGCAATTCAGTGTCGGACGTAATTTTATCAAAATGTTATAAATAAGTTTTTAAAAGACAAAAATATTTTATATAGGTCTCATTTTTTGTGCTACATTCTAAAGTGTTGTCGCAGGCATCTGAATCAGTTACAGTTGAAGAAATATTGCAACTATGGTTTGAAATACCAATTCCAACAAGATATCAAAAAATCCATTGTAGCAGCATGTCGAAAATACCTAAACTTTTGAGGTAATTTTTATTATTTTTATGTAATTCAACTCATAAGCTTCAAAATAATACCTAATTTCTGAGAAAATAAGGATTTTAAAAAATTGGTCATCACTTCCCCATTTCCGTGGAATTGCCCGTATGCGATCATATACATAATATGCCATGGTATAAAAATTTTTGAAGCTTGAGGTTATACGCTATATGACTAGAAAAAGTTTTGAGAGTATACGGCATATATGGAGTATACCGTATGGGAACATCACTGCTTATACTTTATTATAATTTCAAGGCACATTTTGTTACAAAATTGTTTAAAAATTAGTATCAAATATTTTTGCTGTTTCAAAAAAATGCAAAAATTAATAAAATATGGATGCCTCAATTGCCAAATCGCTTAAATCCACTTTTTAAAAATCCTTATTTTTGCTTTAATAGTGCTTTATTATTGCTTAGCATGTGAATTTATATTTAAACTAGCATTCCCGTACCCGGCATCGCTCGGGTAATGGAATTAGCAGGGGTTAACAGTGCTTGGTGCACCTAGTTTCGAAAATCCCCTGTAATAATTACTTATTACCTATAATTTTTTCTAATTTTGGGAGGATCCCGGGGCCCCTGGACTCCTTATATATATATATATCCTTGTCCTTAACCGATCTTTAACTGTTACTAACGATCCTTTTAAAGTATTGATTATCTTTGCAAACACAGGGCATCCACATTTTATTGTTATACCTATGTTTAAGCGAGAACTTCTTTGTATACATTTTTAGTTTTTTTTTTTTTTTTTCTGGTGCTAAAATTATTAAGCTGCTTGATGAACTGACTTTGGAGCAAGCTACTTAACATTGGCCGTTTGAAAAAAATTCTTCTCTTAAATCGATCCCTGCTACTTTTAATGTCTGTCCATGTGACTTATTAACGGTTATTGCAAAGCAAACTTTAACAGGAAACTGCACTCTTCTAAATTCAAAAGGATAGTCCGCCTATGATGATGTTCTTAAAAACTTCGTTTCTAGTTTTGAAAAAACGAAAGCAAAAGACAGAAACTTTATGATTTGACTTGAGAAAAGCCTCGAAGAATCACGTGAGAAACAAAAACAATATCAAATTTATAGTTCGCTATCGATCAAAAGTTGAGATGAAGTACTGAATAATGATTTGAATGGAGGAAAGCCTTCGAAAACAAGGGATTTGAATTTCAATGACAGGTTTTAATTTCGCAGAAATTAAGGGAATTTAATTAATTTCTCCCGAACTAATTGAGATTTCGAAAAATCCTTTCTTAGTGGTTACTTTCGTAATCATGCGGACATGTCTGCCAAATTTCAAGTCTGAAGCTTCAGCGGTATTGGCTGTGCGTTGATATATATATGTATATATATATGTATATATGTTATCTCAGGACATTGATTTTTATATATTAAGATTGTCACTATTTCTTGATTAACAATATAATGCTACTTTATTTGCAATGAGGTTTTGCCGGTTTTTTCCATTTTTGCCATGGTTTTTTCCACTGTCCCGACAAAAATACCTTTTTGCCGGCAAAAAAACCCAACCCTGATTTTTTTCATAAATTGTTAATGACATTGGTACTCTCACATTGCACTTTTTAACTCTCGTTTATTCTACCGTCAACTTTTAACGTAAAATCCTATTTTACTGTAAAATTTTACGGTGGAATAAACGAGAGTTAAAAACCTCAACACGCGAGCAGCTGGTTCGATCTCGGGACCTTCGACAATTGGGAGGCGTCTTTGATAACCACCGTACCAGTTGGGACACATCGAGTAAACGGAAATACGGTGCTATGTAAAGTACGAAATAACAATGTCAGAAAAGCACAAATTGCAGATTACTGCAGACTCGTGTTTCGGCGTTATAAGGAACGCCTTTTTCAATGCAAAAAGTAATGAGCTTATGGATGAAAAGACATCCGGACAAAAGCCAAGAGCAGATAAGCAAAAAGCTTAAAAGATAAAAATAGCGGATTAACCAAACACCAATGAGAAAATTCTAAACAAATAAAGGACCAATAGGAATGCAAACAACGGGCAGGAGCTCTTTCACAGGCACAGTAATGCCGAAATAAAGAACTCAGTTGGACAAAGAAAGATTAAGTCAGAGCTAAAAAAAAAAAGTCAATAACCGTCAAACCGGCAAGAAATGAAAAGCTGAATGGAAGAAAAAACACTTCGCACTGTAAGTCACGTGGTGTATCAATTGGTGCTGAAATCGTTTATTTTTTCGGTTCAATTCACTGTAAATTTTTTCTGTACTGTAAACACTCCATTTTACAGAAATATTTTCCCTAAAAGTTTCCTTAATTTTTAACAGTGCAAATTCTGGTCGAGAGGCTAGTAGAATCGGTGTTTCTTAAAAGTGTTAATGAATTCGCGTAGTAATCAGGGCTTTAGTTGATAAAAAAGCCGTTCACCCTTAATTATTTGAATTTTTGCAATGGAAAAATATGATGATCGACTTATTTATTTATTATTGATTATTTTAACTATAATGTAAATTGGGTTCTCTACATGCCAAATACCAATGGCCCAGTTATCACGTAGTGGGGTTTTCAAAGGACAAAAAAGTCCCGAATCGTTCGAGTTTTAATTTTAGGGCCCGCGAAAAATACCCCTGAAATTGAAATTATTCCTTCGAATTTCCAAAAAAATAAATAAATAAATAAGTAAATAAAACAAGGCTGTAAAATCACCGGGAAAAAATTTAAAAGCATTTTAAGCCTACTTGAAGAGAATTTCGTATCGGAAAATTATCGTTTGCGTCATCTCATTTTAAATTAGCGTGAATGAAACCATTCAGAAGGTTGCCACTTTTATTTCTCGACTGTGACTAAATAAAATTTTGTTTTTGTTTTGAGTTGAAAATTTCAACTTTTGATTATTATTTAGCGACTAGCGGTACCCGCACGGCTTTGCCCTAGTAGGAAATTAAAAGGTCATTTGGTTCGTCTGTATATTTACAAATATTGGATCATGAATTTCTCGCCAATTTGCTATGTTCATTTGCTCCCCCTTGTTCCACGTTATGATAATTTCGAAATTTACTCTTCCACGTTGTGATAATTGGTCCGGTAAAATGTTCTTAAAATTAAAATAGAAAAGAACAAAATCGGATTTTCGAATAGTCGCTTCGAGGTGCACACCCCATACTACAAACTAATTTTTTTTCAAAATTTCATGAAAATCGTCGAAACGGTCTAGGCGCTATGCGCGTCACAGAGATCCAGACAGAGATGTAGACAGATCCAGACAGAGATGTAGACAGATCCAGACAGAGATCTAGACAGATCCGGACAGAGATCCACTTTCCGTTTTATCATTAGTAGAGTTTTTTTTTTTTTTTTTTTTGTACTGCAAGCAAAAGAAATTAGGAAGGTTGCGTGTATTTTGTTTTCTCTAATTGAAGTCTAATTGGTCAACAGCGTCACCTGACATAACTTTTATTTTCGAGGTAGACCGTGTACAGCTGGGCAACGCAACTTGTAGTACAATGAAATTATTCTTTGCACATAAGTTTCTTCAATCCTCCAAAATAGCTTTTGAATACTTGGAAATCCTGTGTATATAAAATATTTTAACTGTATTTTGACCAACGGTGTCTTGCCGTTTTTACATCTTTGATCGGCAGCGTTACGCGAAGTTTTTCTATTCTTAGAATGTAAATTTATTTATGACTATTCCCGAGCGAATGTTCCTCCAAGTGGTAAAAAATTTCCTTTCTTTTATTTTCTCCTTTAACATTTCCCCCGTAGGTGATTTTATGTTTAAGTACAAATTCCGACATCGTTGAAATAGCTGTTATTGAATATTCCAAGTTTTAAAATTCCTTATAAAAATTTCACCGAAGAATGTTTGTCAAAATAGTTTTATAGAACGAAAACATATTGAATTAATTTTCTTTTTTTTCCCCAATTACTTCGGAATATGTAGTTTCTGGATGGGGGAGGGGGGAAAAAGCAGCAAAATTGTTTGTTCAAAATAGAAGTCATTTTTATCCGGAAGGCAAAAGAATAGTTCCGCTGTTTTTTTTTTTTTTTTTTTTTTTGTTTTTGGGTTATTCTTTCCATTTATTTGATTGATAATATCTGTGTAATCCAATTGTTTTTCGTTCCGAAGATGAAGCACGAGTTTTAGGAAGATTTAATAAATAATCTATTTTCTTCGGTTGAATTGGAGTTCGCGAAAGGTAGATCCATGTTTTTTGTCTTGACTTATGGCTACCAGTTTGGAATTTGCTTTTTGTAAATAAATCTTTCACGTTTCGTACGCTGGGAAGAAAAACAAGTATTGCTTTTGTGCAAAAGGTCATCTATTGAAAAGGATACACCTACCTTTTTTTAGTCTTCTGAGCTGCGTGAAAAGAATCTATGAGAAAGTTGCCTTGATTGAAGTCAAACTGGTGTATAGTGTATTCAGTAAGTTACACCCATTAGCCGGGGCTAGGGCAGAAATACATGAAATACACCGCCAACTCAGTCATTTCCAGCCGAGGACTGCAGTTTCGTGCTTATTAGTACTCATCAGCCCGGCATAGGAAAGTGACTGAGCTGGAGATGGAAAACCTCTTAAGGAAGCCAAGAGTGCCAAACAAACTGGTAGCTACTGGAAATGACTGAGTTGGCGGTGTATTTCATGGTATATAGTGTGCCTCAGCATTGTTGGCATTCGACGGAAAAGTCGATGTCGAATTCGCAGGAGATGGGGAGGACAGTAAACGCTATCAAAAAATTAAGACTTGCGCAATGCATTCATTAGCTGGGAGTTTGGCGCAAAATTTCAGTGACAATTCATTTATCAGTGTTTACAGACTACGACGCTTCACGAAAAAAAAATTGTGCCGCCAACGCTTGTTTAAGGCAATCCTTACTTTTGTTTTCAACCGATTTTCGAGATTGTTTATATAGGACGAATACCAACAATCCTGACCGGAAACCACTAATTTTTATATAATACCTTAATCCTCCCCCCCCACTACTACCGCAAAAACTGGGATTTTCATATTTAGGAAATGATTACGAACTCTGCGATTGATGATTTTTAAAATTAACTTATTTTTCATTCTCTGCTTAAAAGGCCTTCAACTTTTACACCAGGAAGTAAATAAGAGTTTAACACACGTGTTTTAGCCAGAAGACGGTGGGTCAGTTCGTCGCAGAAAAAATTGTATATGATATTTTTTTTTTTTTTTTTTTTTAATGTCTAGTGAACAATTCTATGTAGTTTCGTTACAAAGTAAAGTTTTTGTCGTAATGAACTGTAAGTAAGCTTCCTATTTAAGAATTTTCGATCATCTGAATTCTTTTTGGTCCCCGTTAGTCCGGATAAATAAGGTTGTACTGCATCTTTACCTTTATCTTTACTAATAATAAAGCTGAAAGTCTCTCTGTCCGGATCTCTCTCTCTCTCTCTCTCTCTCTCTGTCTGTCAGGATCTCTGTGACGCGCATAGCGCCTAGATTGTTCGGCCGATTTTCATGAAATTTGGCGCAGAATTAGTTTATAGCATGGGGGTGTGCACCTCGAAGCGATTTTTCGAAAATTCGATTTTGTTCTTTTTCTATTCCAATTTTAAGAACATTTTCCCAAGCAAAATTATCATAAGATGGACGAGTAAATTACAAAGTTATCATAACGTGGAACCGTAACATGGGCAAGCCGATTGGCGAGATATTCACCACACATTATTTGCAAATATACAGGCGAACCAAAAGACCTTTCAGTTTTTCTACTACGGGCAAAGCCGTGCGGGTGCCACTAGTTAAAAATAACGTTTATGAAGACTACAACTTGATTTTTGAGGAAAAAATATTACCGCTTACTTACATTTTTTTACTTTTGTGCACTTTAAGCTCATTTATTAATATTTTTTTGAAGTAGCGATCGCGGTGTGCGATTGATTTTTTAATCGCCATTTTTTTTTTCACTTAGTCGCCCTATTTTCGGTGGCGACCGCTAATTTTGCCTTTTATTGTGGATTATGGACCAAATAATCCAGGTCTTCCGAGTTTTAACTCAATCCAAGTCATCAATTTACAATTTTGTTTAAAACATTGTTTTCACCTTATATATATATATATATATATATATATATATATATATATATATATATATACAGTAAAACCCCTCCTAACGGACACCCCACTTATGCGGACAAAAAAATTTGTCCCGTTAATGTCCGCGTTAGAGAGATTTTATTGTATATATATATATATATATATATATATATATATATATATATATATATATATATATATATATAATTCTTTTGTGAATGTTCGTTAATTTCTTCCATATGCTTTTTTTTTTAAATATGAAAAAACCCCTTATGCCCCTATTCTTTTCCCGTTGAAGGTTAACGAACTGGCATGAATCACGGCTATCGATTTTTGTTTAAAGTGGGTTGACAGAGCGCTCTGGCCGGAATGCACGAATTAACGGTCTGTGTGCATGTGTGTGTGCTGAGGCCGGACTCCGTCGCGACATAATAATGCGCCCCCATTTGTCATGCCGGAATGCCGGATGGGGCGACGTCATTTTTCAGCGTTATGCCTGACAATGTTGCGAGATTTACTTGGCCCAACTCGGGGGGTGGGTTTAATTGTTACAAATTGTGGTGAAGTGTTTCGTCTGGAAGAGAAAGACTTGCTCCGTGTTGGAGGGAGGCTAGGTGATTTGTAAGTTTGGGTTTCTAGTCATGTTATTTAACGCTGGTTTGTATTGATGTTTTTTTTTCTCCTCTCTGCAGAACGTGGAATGTGGAATATCTCTTTTCATTTAAAGACATTTTAGTTTTCAATTCTTATACATTTCATTAGCTATTAGGCGTAACTATTACATAAATTATTACATAAATCTAATACAGCAGGGTTCGTTGATTTAAATCAAATGATTTAAAAAAAAATAATTTAAATCAATTGATTTCAATCAAGTGATTTTTTAAAAATCATAATCCTTAATTGAAATCAATTCATTTTATTTTTTATAAATTTCGCATTTTTCGATTTGTGTTGCTCTAAAGTTAACTACACTGCATTATACAATCTTAACTTTAACAGGCAAAACTACGTAGATCCCTCTTGATGTGTGTGAAACAGATTTTCCTTCTTGAAATATTGCTTTTACTCCGAAATTACAGTTCAATTCAGTATAGAACCAAATAAAAATTTTCAGTTTTTCTCATACACCATCACTGATATAATTAAGAAAAGTAATTGCTCAACATATTCTTTTACACTAAAACGTACATCATGATGGAAACCATAATTTTAAACAAAGCATAAAAACAAAATAATTATAAATTTAATAAAAATTAAAAAAAATCTGATTTAAATTAAAAAATCCGATTTAAATAAAAAAATCCGTCTTTTTTGATTAAAAAAAAAGAAATCACGAAACCTGTAATACAGTAAATTTCCGATTATCCGCGAGTCATTTAACAATCTAGAAGATGTATTTTCGCAGTAAAAAGCAAATACCAGTAGCTTTTTTTTTGTTGAAAAATTGTAAATAAACTCAGTAGTTTTTGTTTTATTTATTAACTAGCTGCATCACCCAACTTTGCACGGTCTGTCTACCTCGAAATAAAAGTTACGTCAAGTGACGCATGTTCAACAATAAGGCGTGGGGGGGGGGGGGGGGAGATCTGTAAAATTACCCGCCATACTACGGAAAAATAACCATAAAGGCAATTTTTTAAATTCACCGATTACAGGAAAAGCCTCAAAACAAAAGCCAGAATTTTACTTGTTCGTATTCGAGAAAAAATCTTCTCGGTGATTTTCTTCATGGTACAAATTTTAATAAAAGCATTGTTCAATAATGCCCGTCATCAGCTATGAATTTCTAATTGAAGGCTTACCTACATTTTAGAGTGAAATTAGTTAAAAACAGTTATAGTTTCCGTTCTAATTACATTGGAACACTGGAACAAATTTTATCTGATGCAGAAAAATCAGGGATTTCCATGGATATTTATTCAATTTTTGCGAGCATTTTTTCGCCCTCATATTATAGGAAAACATCAGTTTAGGGTCCTAAGATTAAAATTTGAACGGTTCGGCACTTTTTTTTGCGTTCGAATCCCCCCCCCCCCCGTACGTTCCTTTTCAAGTGCCCGAGTACCAAGTTACCAAGTAATTTGGTCGAGATCCGACGTAAACTGTGGATTTGTATAGGGAACATGCACTCATGCATATATATATATATATATATATATATATATATATATATATATATACATACATACACACACACGTGTATTTTCTGTTTTATTTATATAGATTCATTTATTGTTCTTTCTTCATCCTACATACACTTGTTCTTTATTGATGTCAAGTTCTGTGGTACAAAAATACAAAAAATTTTTACTTTATTTTATATATTTTCACTGTTTGAAGAAAGTCTTCTAGGGAAGTTACAACCTATTAAATGTTCATATTTTGGCTATTGGACAGTGTTCGCGCTCAACTATCCGTAACTTGGGTCCCAAGGACCCATTAATGAAATAGATTTGGGTCCTTTGGCGGAAAAAATGAGTCCCTTAAATTTTAAACAGAAAATCTTAGCATATAATTGAATAATATACAACTATTTATACTTAGGGAAAAGAAACTATCCACATAGTTATTTGAAAAAGGTATGAAATAAACTAAATTGGTTAATTTTGCCCTTTTTTTCTGTGATTATCATATGTTCAAATAATACACTTGCAAGATTTAGTTATTTGAGAAACTATTTAGTCAGTTACAATGAGGTAAACTCAAAATTTACTTTAAAGTTGGATTTTACCATGAAATAAAAAATAAATGCCTTTGATTGATCAAGCAGAAAGCACTCCCTTAACCTTTGCTTTCATAAACATTTTTCTAGGTGAAAAAAAGCAAACAGCCCCCCCCCCCCCCTCCATCAATTATCAATAGCAATTTCATGGAAATAGAAAAAAATCGCAAGCGAATTAACCCAACGCAAAAATTGCGATCGCAAAAACGAAACATTTTCTCACATGAGTATGAAAATTGCTCATTTGCAATCTTAAATTAGAAAATTTGACTTCATTTTGACTCTTTTAAAATATCTGTGTTGGCTTCGGTGCTACTTTTAAAATTTCGCCATTTTCAAAATGGCGCGATCGATTAATACGTGACTTTTGCAAGTCCAAATAAAAATAGCCCCTCAGAAATAGGTGAATTACTAGAAAATGAACAAGGTTAAAGTGCTTTCGTATAAAGTTCATATTCATAAGTAATTTAACAAGAAAAATGTTAAGTTCAGAACTTTGTGTTTTGCGCGATCGGGAAAATGTTCGCCATTTTTTTTTCACCCATCCTTTTATTGAGGATGCAAGATAATAATTTTCAAAAGTAATTCTGCTTAGATGAATGCAAAATAGATAAGCTTTTACTACTCAGTTGTCCTGTATCAATCCTGAAGATTGCATTGAAACCACTCTTACTTTTGATCTTTATTGTTGTTTTCAGGAATTTTCCCAAGATAAAAGTTGAGGGAGAACTTATTCTTAGCATACAGTACAATGGGCTATTTATGAACTTGCAATATTTTGCTCCTTGAGCTCTGCCCAGGAGGTCACTGTAAGCTCCAGTATTATCACTAAAATTCCATTGACTGGTCAACAGTAGGGGTGTGTTTGAATAGCTGATAAAGAGATAAGGTCATTTTAATCCTTTTCTGTTGATTCTCCTGGTCATTGAAGCTTAAAAGCATTCACTAGATAGATCTTCAGCATTTTCCACAATTTTTTTTCTGGTTTTTATCTTTTGGGTGTTCTGGGTCCCTAGGACCCGAATTTTTGCGGAAGTTGCGTCCCTTTCCCGCGAATTTGCGTAAAAAACCCGCTATAGCGCGTAAACGCGAACCCTGATTGGATATTGTTAATTAACCCTCAAAACTAAAAAATTCACCATCGCCGAATTTTAAAACACCGTGGTTGATTTTTAATGAATTGTTAAAAATCCACGCGCAAAAGTGCGCTCTTCTGAAACGTCATGAGCCTACGTCACAGGGCGCGAATGGGCAGCCTTCCGCCGAAGATCCCTTGTTTTCGCTAGGGACATTTTGAGCGCGCTGAAATTTTTATTTTTTAGAAATTCAATAATCCTTTTGAACACACTATGGAGACCGGATTCGTTAACGCACAATCTGAATAATCTTCCTCATGTAACATCAATGATGATATTCGAATATTTCCGAGAGGATGAGAGGTTTAATGTTCCAGAAACGTGAGGAGTTAAATGCGAGGAGATAAGTCTTTTACGTTTCGTCTTCGAAGTCGAATGCGTGACCTTCGGCTTCTCCCCTATCGGAAGAGTGCATGACGTCACTTCCTATGCCATTTGACGTCACAAGCGCTTGAACTTTAAAAATTAATTAAAAAAAAAAACCACTTATCGTATCGCAAAAATTTTTTCACCTATGATGTTCATACATGTTACTCTATCATATAAAAATAAAATTGAAAAATCGAAAGCTTCCCTATTTTTACTTTCTCTGTCCCTCATTTTAGCCTTTTGCGGTGTATCCGCGATTTTTATTTTCCGCAGCACGTGTGCCCCCGATTCCGCGCGTAATCGGGAGTTATTACTGTATTATTATTTTTTGATTAAGCAAATTTATTGTTCTATTCGTTTATTTTTAGGATTCAGATTTTTTTAGTGGAACGCCTTTTTTTGCATTAAAGAAGTTTTAATATTCAATTTTTGCATATTTCTATACGATTACTATTACTGGTTACTATTAAATAGATGAAATTGTTTTGGGACTTAAGAAATTTGCTGTTCTACTCGCTTATTGTTGGGAATCGTTGGTTGACCTTTCACTGGAGTGTCTCTCGCTCTTTGAGGAAATTTGAATCTCCAACTCAAATAAATTTCAATTCCGAAGGCTTCTAAAGTGGCTACATGTACTTCACATTTTATTTCGTTACTAGTGTACCCGCATGGCTTTGCCCGTAGCAGAAAATTAAAAGGTCATTTGGTTTTTTGTATATTTACAAATTTTGGATGATGAATTTCTCGCCAATTTGCTGTGTTAATTTGCTCGCCTATGTTATGGTAGTTTGCTCGTCCACGTTATGGAAATTTGCTCGTCCACGTTAGGTAATTTGCTCGTCCACGTTATGGTAATTTGCTCGTCCACGTTATGGAAATTTGCTCGTCCACGTTAGGTAATTTGCTCGTCCACGTTATGGTAATTTGCTCGTCCAGCTTATGGAAATTTGCTCGTCCAGCTTATGGAAATTTGCTCGTCCATGTTTGGTAATTTGCTCGGTAAAATGTTCTTAAAATTGGAATAGAAAAAAACAAAATCAAATTATGAAAAATCCCTTTGAGGTGCTCACCCCTATGCTACGAACTAATTATGTGCCAAATTTCATGAAAATCGACCGAACGGTCTAGGCGCTATGCGCGTAACAGACATCCAGACACAGAGCCAGAGACACAGACTTTCAGCTTTATTATTAGTAAAGATAAATGCAGCACACTCTCCAAATGACACCTTTCCTTCTTCCCAACTCTCCCCTACTCACCACCACCACCACCGAGTACTCACCCCCATTCTCGTCGAATTCCCGAGAATGTATCCTTCAGTTCCCTTTCGAGTTTGTATTTGCAAATATCTTCAGAAGTATTAAAAGTAAATTAAAAGAGCAAAAGTTATTTCACCCTCTAATGGCTTTGTCATGTTAGAGGCCGGCCAGCTGGAATATGTCTTCACGCTCCAACTCGTTGTAGACTTGACCTTCCTCCAAGCATTTTCTTCTGTGTTGTGTAATCTACTTTCTCTGTCTCCTTCCTCTTTCTTTTGTTTTAGAAAAAGTTATTTTCCCGTTGAATGAGACTAGGTGATGAGTTTTACTGTTGTGAAATAGAAATAGCTTTGTACTGTGAGAGAACATTCCTTTGAGATATATGTAGTTAAACCTCGATAACTCAAAGCTTATAACTTGATTGTTCCTTTATCTCGAAGTTTTCATCGGGTTCCAAATTCTTGAGACTGTTGTGGAAACTTACTTCCCATAGCTCGAACTACCAATAACTCGGAATGTTTTAGCCGGTCCCTTGGGACTTCGAGTTATCGAGCGTTGACTGTATATATATATGTATGTATATATATATAACCCTCTTTCCGTCGACGAAGCAGTTTATTAGCCATTGTCTTTTTTTTTTTTTTCATTTACTATTTTTATGTTTTCAAAAAAAAAAAAAAAATCATTGTTGTTAACACTTATCTTTGTTTACACCTAATATTAAGACATATAAACAACACCATACATTTTATCATGTTGACTTTATTTTTTTTTTCCCTTGTGTGTGTGTGTGGGGGGGGGGAGGTCTGTCCATATTTTCAACGATTTGCTTTCTTCCTTCCTTTCTTTACCCCGGTTCAATTAATTAACACTCAGGTTCGAGCTCGGGGCCTTGATTGCAATTTAAAGTCCTGAAATCGACTACGTATTGAGTCTAAAATTAATAAAAGTTGACTGTATGTATCTATTTATCTATCTGTGTCATCGTTACTCCTGGTGAACGACAGAAAACTGAGCATCGAACCAGGTATAGATAGATTCCTAACTTTCCTGGCTACATGTTTAGCTAGGTGTTATAATTGTGCGACTTTAATTAGCTGATATTTTAATTAAAAACTTAATCTGTCACCCTCGGTCCTTCCTACGGAGCTGTTGGCAAGGCGCCAAAGTGGAAGTGACTCGCGAACAAGAAATCACACACGGAAAGCGAAAGTTTATCAAGTGGCGTAAGTGAAATGCGTTTTTCGATTCGCTAAGAAAAATACGTTTTGAATGGCTTAAAGCGCGTTTTTTGATGTGATGATTTTTCTTCTTTCCTTTTAAAGGAATGTAATTTACGTCCCAAAACCGTCAATTTAAATTCTTTCACTAGCTTAAGCTGTCTCAGGGGCAAATTACTGGACGAAACCCCCAAAAGTACCCCTGCAATACTTCCAGGGAATTGGGTGCTGCTGAAACCTTCAACAGACAGGTCGAGTGAGCCGCCGTAGGCGGCGAGGTTTATGTTGCGCAGCAGGGAGCAGCGAGAAGGCGGCTAATCTAACCGCGCTGGCCGCTAGTATTTCATTAAATCTTGAAGATTTGTTTTGTAGCGGAGAGATTAATAATTCATTTTAATAAGTTCCACTAGAATATTGTTGCCATTTTCAATTGCAATTTCTTGAACTTGCTGAAATTAACATACCTTTCAATAATAATACATGCGAAAAATTAATGAAATATTTATGTGTATGAATATATGAATACCTTGATTCAACGTATTCAATGGCATGTTAAAAACAAATTTCAAGGTCCTTGAAATATTTTTGAACATTCCATTTTCTTCAATTTTGAATTTTTTTCGAAATTATTTTAATTGACTTAGAATTCCTAAACAGTCACGAAATTGTATATCCTAGTTTAACCTTGATACAAGTTTATGAATTTTACTTTTTTAATAAAACTCCTATTGTATCAGACACTTTAAAAATATTAACGTAAGTAAATTTGCAAAACTTTTTAAAGTGCAATTTAAGTGTTTTTTATTGATTACTTATTTATTTAATTTTTTATTTGTTAACTTTTAAAACTAATGATTTAGAAAGTTTTACTTCCGTTCATGTTCTTAAAATGTTAAGTGTTTGCTTGATAATCTTTTGAAGCGAACTATTTTCAGAACTTCATTCTTAATTTTCTAACTTTTGTTCATCTATCTTATTTTATTTTCTGGCAGGCACATTTTCTTTTGTTTATTGATGTAGTTTAAAAGTTATGAACTCGCACTATAAATCGCACATTGTTTAATACCGCCACAAGTGCAAATTTTTAATTTTTGATTTCATCGCCATATGTACATGTTAGAATAAGAAATGAAATACAGCCATTAAGTTTAAGATGCATATATAATTATTAAGATTAACTGTATTTCACTTTAAAGTACAACGTATTAGCGCTGCAATACTGCTATAAAACGAAAAATGAAAAATTTGCCCTTATAGCGGTATTGAATTGTAAAAAATGCGAAACTATTCAACTTTTCCTTTGCATTCAATTTAGTCTTCGGGATTTTTAAGTTTATTAACGAAATCGACGTAAGTAATAAATTTTCATGAGTGATTGTCGTGTAAGTTAACGCATGACAATTTCCGTTGCAAGAAATTTTACAGTAAAAGATTTAAAAAAAAAAAAAAAGAAATGATGTCTGAACTTCATCTAAGAATTTATAATTTGCAGCGTTACACTCGGCCAATTCATTCGCAGGTATCTTCGAGCTGGTTCCGAAAGGAATTAAAGATCAGTAGTATAGTTTGAATCTTAATGGGAATGTCATGTTCCTTGTGTGTCCAGCTGAGCTGTTTCGTCACGCTCGGGAACTCTCTTTTATGCTTTAGCGTTTCCTTGACTGGAGAGGCCATTTTCCAGTTTTTCTCCAGATTATTTCGGCGGAAAAGTTTTCTCGTTGTTCTTGAAATATTACTTTTTTTTTTTCGTCGTTCACTGTGTATTATTACTTGAAGCGTTTAGTATCGGAACCAATTTAATCCACTTTTTTAAATTTTACTGGAGAGAGAGAAACATTTCACGCTTTGTCCACGTAATTTTCCTAAGGAAGGAAATAATTTTCGTTTAAATAACTTTTGGTATTCGATTTCATTTTCGTTTTTTTTTTTTTTTTTTTTTTTTGAAAAAGCAGTACATTCAGACCTCGGCATAAGGTTCACCTGGTCTCCCGCATATAAGGTAGGTCTCCCTGCACATAAGGTAAGTCCCGGCTCATTGAATAGGACTTCTACGTTACGAATATATCTTTTAAGTCCCGGCTCATTGAATAGGACTTCTACGTTACGAATATATCTTCTAAGTCAAGGCTCATTGAATAGGACTTCTACGTTACGAATATATCTTCTAAGTCCCGGCTCATTGAATAGGACTTCTACGTTACGAATATATCTTCTAAGTCCCGACTCATTGAATAGGACTTCTACGTTACGAATATATCTTCTAAGTCCCGGCTCATTGAATAGGACTTCTACGTTACGAATATATCTTCTAAGTCCCGGCTCATTCAATAGGACTTCTACGTTACGAATATATCTTCTAAGTCCCGGCTCATTGAATAGGACTTCTACGTTACGAATATCTTCAGGTCTTAAATATCGTTATCTCTTATAAAGTCACAATTTTCTGACTTTCTTTAAGGGATTTCCGTGTCAAGCAGATTTGATTCCAAGCTGTTTTCTTCATACGCGAGTCTGTGTCGGTGAAAAGTCATTGCTGATATCTTATATGATTAAAAACTGAGCGTATGTACCTATGTATCTATCTATGTATTCATCTATGTGCGAGTTACTTCTCCCGAACCGCCAGTGAACTGACCATCGAACCAGGTACCGATAGATTCTTAATTTCCTCGTCTTTGGCTATTTAACATAATCCACCCATAATAATTCGCAACTCCAACAAACTATAGGGGGCGCTGCAGTCACTGTCTAATGGCGGATGAGAAAACTAAAACAAACGCACGCTGTAACGTACGTATAAATTGCTTCTAAACTTAGGAAATGAGAGAAATTTTTGTTCGCATGTATCATTTTTACTTTCTTCTATATCTAATACATAGAAGAAAGTATTGGATTCGTGCAAATTTTCGAATTTCGAATTTTGACGGATTCGAACGTTTTGAGGTGTGCTGAGTCCATTTCGACTATTTTTGGAAAATGTCTGTCTGTCTGTGTGTGTGTATGTATGTGTGTGTGTATGTGTGTGTGTGTGTCACGGTCTGTGTGTGACCAGTTTTTTGTGGCCGCTCTACAGCAAAAACTACCGCATGAAATCGAACGAAATTTGGTACACATATGTGCCCCTATGTGAACTTGTGCCCATTGGTTTTTGGCGCGAATTCCTCCAAGGGGGGTGGAGCAATGGAACGTTTTTTGAGTTACGCGTGCTTGCTATTCCTCAGGAAGTAACTGGCGGAATCAGACAAAATTTGGTCCATATGTTGCCATTAACAGGAACAGGTGCTGATTCAATTTTGGTGTCAATAACTCAAACGGGGGTTGAGCTATAGAACGTTTTTTGTCGTCAATTGTGACTGCTGTATCTCAAGAAATAATGAACAGAATGAAAGAAAAATTTATCGGCAAGTAGTCCTTAGTGGGTATAAGAGCTAATTTTATTTTGGTGTCAACAGCTAAAAAGGGGGTAGCGCAATCGCCCGTTCTTTTTTTTCATTGTGAGTGCCCTATCTCAAGAAGTAATGCTACGTTCTGGTTGAAATTTGGAATATATGTGAATCCATACGTAAACAGGCTTTGGTTCAATTTTGACTCCAATCGCTCCAAGAGGTGTTGATTTTTTTTTTTTTTTTTTTGAATAAAAATAGCTTTATTAATGCAACAATAAGAAAGATAAATCGTAATAGATTGTCATCTGCGTATTTCTCGTGATTTTAATTGAATGGAAATGATCGGAAATATTATCTCAATGATTTAAAATTTTTAACTGTTGCCATCTTATGTTTGTTAAAAAATAAAATATTTGTAATTAATTCAAGCAAGGCTTTTAAAATAACTTTCAATTTTCGCTCTTTGCTTTGCTTTTACAATAATTCAGACATTGGGATGGTAGTCAAGTTTTTGCATGTGTAATTTTGTTTTTGTTGGGAATACTGCTTCCTCGTCAAGCATGGGGAGGGATCAGAAAAAAAAAAAAGAAAAATATAGAAGAAAGTTTCGTGATGGCCACAACATACTAGTTTGTTTTTTATTCATTTGAAAAGATTTTTCAAAGTCTTTTGGTTATTCTGACCAGGGCTGCGGAGTCGGAAGGAAAATGGCCGACTCCGACCCCGACTCCGACTCCTGGATTTTGAAACGCCCGACTCCAACTCCGACTCCGGATGTTTTTGATTTTTTTAATTGTATTTTTTCAACTCCCTCTCTCCCTTCAGGGGAAGGGGGAAAACCTCTAAACAGGGATTGAAATATTGATTCCTTTTCATGAAAATTTCGCATTTTGTTACTTATTGTAAACCCAAGACGCATACAAGGTTAGAAATTCAATTTAAAAATCAAATTTTCCAACAGTTACGAGTTAAGAAGTGAGATGACTTAAAAATCCCTTTTAAAAAAATTGAAAAGGATTATCTGCAATTTGCCCCCCTTTAATGTTTAACAAATAGATATTGATCAAATCGTGTGCTTTCAATTTTTGAAAGCTGTAACTTGAGAGAAAAAAAGCTTTTTTTTTTTTCTAAATCCAAGTTCTTGAGAGAGGGTGGTTTTCCCTGGGTGACATCCATCAGGTAGATGACACCCAAAGTTAATTTCAGAGTTTATAAATACTTTAATTCTGAAAATTTTCGCGAATTTATTTTAAATTATATTTCATCAATCAAATTTCAACGAAAATAGGGCACATATGCATCAGGAGCTAATTTTACACAAAATGCGGCCGGTATACAAATTTGTACGAATAGCTTTTACTATACCCATATTTCTTCTTCGCTAAATTTTTAATTTAAATTTTATTGTCTGCTCTAGAATTAACCTTAATATTAAGATTTTAAGATTAGCTGCAATTATTGAGTGTTGTAATCAAGAAATCATTTACACTTATTTTGTTCCATACTTTTTAGTGAGAACCAAGCTTATAGAAATAGTCTTAATAAAGAAAAAAACATTAGATTATTTTTCATCGGATCTTTTGGATTCGTGCTTTCGCGCCAGAACGTTTTTGAATTTGTCGATCACCCTTAAACGTTTCAACCTTAGCTACGGGCCTCGACTTATTAATTTGTTACGTTTCTTTCGCTATTTTATAACTAAGATCGAACAAAACACTATATTTCTATTTTTATTTGAAAGTGATTACTTGAAAATGTTAGGCAACAAAACCGTTTGCTGACAGTCGCTATTAGTTAAGTTAAAAAGCAAGCAAACTAGAGGACGGCTACAGTAAGTTCGGTAAGCATTCAGGCTAGCTGATTGCCATAATGGCAGTTATTTTCACATTAGTATCTTTTTATACATGTAATTGAACCAATTGGTAGTCAGTTTTTAAAAAATGCAAGGAGAGTCAGTGAAAAGGAAAGAAAAAAAGAAACCCGGAGTCGGAGTCGGCAAGTTTTCTAACAACTCCGACTCCTTTACCCCAAAATCAGTCCGACTCCGACTCTTCGATTCCGACTCCGACTCCACAGCCCTGATTCTGACCCATGTAGAAAGAGATTAGAAATCAAAAAGTATTACGAAAGTAAAAAAAATAATGCAGAACACACAGTAAGTTGTTCTGAAGCAGCCATTTTCACGATGTTGAATTCGGAATTCATAAATTTTTGGTTCTCTTCGAAAGCATTTTCATTTTGTACCGTTTTTTCTATACATTAGTACATATTATGTCCAGTTTCGTGACATTTCCGGCATTTGTTGACATTTTTGTGCCATTTCCGGCATTTGTTGACATTTTTGTCACATAGTGCACATACGTGACAGACTGTCAAGAGTAACATTTAACACTAGATAATTTATTTCTATGACTATATGATTGGATATCAAAAGAAATCATCATGCATTTAATTCATTCGTCATGGAAATGATTTAACTGATATGCGACATCTTGTCAAGATACATTATTCTTTCACACAATTTTAAATCCATAACCCTATAAACAGATTTTTGGCGAAACTCTTCCACCGATAATGACAGCTTTTGCAGAGCAATAAAGTTAATAAAGTTAAGTTGGCGCGATATTTTAGCGATAAAAATTCCAAACTTTTATTTTTTATTGTTCAAATTCTTAACGTTCTTTCTGGATTTTTCAATCTGTTCGGCGATAAATATTTTCAAGAAAATTTATTTGTATACTGTCCATTTTAGTTGAATGCTGTAGTAAGATAGGTTATTTAAATCATTTATGTGGAATTAGGTTAAGGAAAAGAGTAATTTTTCAGCATGGCCTTAGTGTCCAGTCAATGTTGTTAGTCCGCTTTTTTTCATCGAATTGAAAAACTGATATTTATTCAAATTCACTCAGAACAAGATAAATAAAATGTGTACTCACAGTTTATATCAGATATTTTTGATGTTACGCTGTTGCGGATGACGATTCCAAATAATGAATTACGCAAAAAAAAAAAAAAAAAAAAAAAAAAAAAAAAAAAAAAAAAAAAAAAAAAAAAAACACACACACATAACAAACTTTGTTTTGCCCAATATGAACACGTGGAACGCAATGTTTTAGTTTTTTCGGCAGTTTTGTAAATATCCGCAAGGTAGCGTA
Organism: Uloborus diversus; assembly: GCF_026930045.1. Classification (NCBI taxonomy): domain Eukaryota; kingdom Metazoa; phylum Arthropoda; class Arachnida; order Araneae; family Uloboridae; genus Uloborus; species Uloborus diversus. The sequence continues at coordinate 162,388,076 of NC_072736.1, forward strand.
TTCGAGCTCTGGAGTTGCGAATGAGCGGAGACATCAATTAAAAATCCTTAATTATGATACTTGGATTTCGACATAAAATCCCTATTTTTCGAAGGCTCTCGTCCATTCAAATCATTATTCAGTGCTTCATCTCAACTTTTCGTAACAATGCGTTTATTAAAATTTGTAGCGTGAAGAAAATCATTGAGAAAAAAGATGTGTGTTGCCATTTTTTTTTCTCGAATATGAATAAATAATATTCTGGCTTTTATTTTGAAGCTTTGCCTGTAATCGTATCGGGGAATTTAAAATGTTTCCTTTTTGGTTATTTTCCCGCAATCTGTAACAAAAGTTTACTGTTTTTTTTTTGTTTAAATGTGAATGTTGAAGACGCGTCACTTGACATAACTTTTATTCTCGAGGTGGATTGTGCAAAGCCGGACAACGCAGCTAGTTAAAGTATAAAATGCCAAAAATACAGCAGAGAGTGAGTGTAAGGTTAGTAATACTAAAAAGTGAAGCGGTGACACAAACAGAAGCGCTCAGAGCATAAATGTTATTCGATGTTTTTTACGAGCCATGGGAGAGCTGAAGCACTAGCGCAGCCAGAATTATCGTTTAGTTTTTTTTCGATGGGGGGGGGGGGGGGGGCGAGTTTACATGTGCATAAACAACTGCATTAAAATTGGCAACAATGTTAAAACCAAGGCCTCTGGAGGGTGTTCTTACCCCCAAAACTCCCCCCTTTTGCTGCGCCACTGAACTGAATTTTTTTTTCTTCAGAAAATTAAAATTTAGAAAGTATTGCAGAAAAGTAAATAAATAAATTAAGGAAAACTTCGACAGTCTTGTATTAAGGGTTATTTTAAGTAAATTAAGTTGTATATATCATATATTGCCTAAACATATATTTATATCGTAGTCCGGTTACATTGTTTAATTACTTGCAAATAAAAATAATTTGTTTTAAAGTAAGTCGGCGTCTTTTTTTTCCTTATTCCCCATTCAAATTCCAATTAAATTCATTTGATTATCTTAATTTTATGCCATAATTAACCTGTAAAATCCAAAATGTGAGTTGATTATGCAATTTAATTTTAAAATGTTGTATTTGTTACCCATGCATTTTTCCCAGTTAAAGTATAAATATAGCTACTTTTTTTAAAAAGAAAGAGAGAAGAAACAAAAAAAAAAAAAAAAAAAAAAAAAGAAAAAAAAAGAAAAAAAAAAAAGAAAGAAAGAAAATAATTTTTTTCGGCCGTCATTTCGATCAGATTGAGAAAGAATCGTTTCAAATAGTTTTGTAGCATGATGGTATCTACGTAGTATACTATCAAATTACGAAATAAAAAACTTTTGAAAATTCGTGCTACTTTTGCTATAAAATGCCTCATTTTTTGTCTTTTTATTGTTTTGTTTGGTAAGCATCGAGTCAAAGCTGTGTTTCATCAGAACAATCCATATTACTTATCGTTGTCACTTGCTGCGGCCTTACGTTTCTCAACCTATTGCCGTTATGATTGGTGGATAGCGACTCACGTGATCCATTGTTCGCTTTGTGATTCATAGATAGCTATCTGTTTTGATTTATGTGGCGGTGGAGCGTATGTCCTCAGCCTGTAATCCTCTATATATAGTATTCTCGATAGTTCAACCACCGAGAACTGATAGTGGCCGTAAACGAAGTAACACAACACTTATCGATGTCAGCTTGGCGCTAAGATGTCCCAAACAGCACCAATTTGATAAGCAATATGTTCATGAACAGATTCGCCAGTTATGGTGCCAAGCAGCAACTATCGTGGTTTAAGTCCCCTATCACTTCTCCCTGAATGGACTGTAATTTCCTTCGAACTGCGCGCTTGCGCAGTTCGAATACGTATGTGTATATTGATATACGTATGTGTATATTAATATGTATCAAGTATTTTGCCCCCCTGGGAAAGCTTTGGAGTGGTGTACCTAAAGTTATCTAATTATTTCCAATGAGTCCTTAAAAATATTTGAGAGTCCTTAAAAAGTCCTTAATTTTCACTTTTGAAAATGAGTATGAACCCTGATTAATGATATCAATTGTTTATTGTTATCAAAATAACTCCGTTCCTATTTTCTTTGTTCATTTTTATGTCAAAATTTTCTCTTGACGCAATCATTACATCATTTAGTGTTATCAGTTTTCCATTTTGAAGTGGGAACGATCAAAAACTGCTTTGCTTGCGCATGATTTTGGACTGGTAAGGAGTAGGGCTCGTACCTGGAAGATTCTGAGTTCGATGCCAGCCGGCTGGAGCTGTTGACTGTGGCACATTAAAAATGTCGTGGTCATGAAGTCCTCCAACTGAATCAATCCCTCTGTGTTGCTAAATCAGGAGTTGTTCAACTTCTGGTTTGGATCAAAAATTATTGAAATTTTTATAGATGCGCTTCCATCTATACTGTGCTGTCTGAGCTAAATCGGACTCCCACCTTAGTGGTGCTCTGTAAACGGAAGACGTGCCTCAAAAGCAACCCCTTTAGTAAGGAGTTCCGTCCAGAACTAAACGAGCTTATCTTCCCTTTTTCCAACTTTATTTCCTTAGATGAGCTAAATGTCTCCTTTAGTTGGATTAGACTGCAAACTATTTCAAATTTACCTTTTTCACAAAAAGACACAATTTTGCGAAGACAAAATTTATCTCTAAAGAAAGCTGTTCGTTTTTAGAAAGACTGTATATGATATTGCCTCTTTCAAACTATTGCGGTATTTACATTCATGTTTTGATAAATTCATAAGATCTTCGCAATATTGATTTTTTTTTTTTTTTTGGCTATCCCATTTCAATTTCCTTCCTTACAGGGCTTTCCCATTGTGTGTCCTAACTTATGGTCGGCCATGTTAATTACAAGCTCAAAATGCGACACTTCCCTTGCTGTTAGTTCCTGTCTAAATTAAAACTTCATTATGTCGTAGGCTGCGCTTGCAGAATGCTGATAAGGCTGGGCAAAATTTAATTTGCGAGCTTTTAAAATAGTTACTCGCATTTGAGCTGTGGAACGGGCGCTGTAATTGTGAGCGCGAAGTTAGTTTACCGGCTGACATTCTTCATTCGGCTGCAGAATCTTCCAGCTTTCTCTGAAGTCCTAAATCTGAGTTCATTGTCATGTGTCGAAAGACTTGTGCCCATTAGCCACCGGTAATGGCGGCTGAATTTATAATGGACTAAGGTGACAGCTTGAAGTTGGCAGCATTTTGAGCTCTTTCAATGGTTTTCACCGATGAATTAGGCCATTAATACTGCCAAATCTGTCCATTAAAATATATGGGGTGGAGGGAATTGGAGCATATCCGAAAATGAGTTATCATAGCAATAAAATAATCTTGAATAATCTTGAAGTTCGTTATAGAATTAAGTCCTTGCCAGAAAAAGAAGACAGTGAAATCCCGTTACAGCAGTCGAACTTTCTTATAACGAGCCCTGATTCAACGAGAACCAAGATTTAGCGAGGAAATCAGAAATACTTGGTTTTGGTACAATGTTAAGTCTATGGGAGCGTCACTCGCTTCTAAGGAGCAAACCCCACTTAAAGCAAGCAATAATTTTGTGATTCGTAAAATTTCTATGCGACTTCCAGCCCTGCTTATCCTTGTGGTAAATTTTCTTTAACATTCCAAAGTCAACCAAAGTTAGGGATAAATCCTAAGAATAAGTGATGACAGCATTTTTTTTTCATTTGTGGAGTAAATTAACATTTGAAAATTATATCTGTGTGCACATAGTGTATTCCTCAAAAACAATGACATGAGAAAGAGACATTCAGACAGTTCAAAGCGAAGTAACAAACTTTGGTGCTGAAGAGTGATTAAAAAGAAGAAGAAAAAAGATACTGAGGGATTTTTGATTTTTTCTTCAAATTCGTTTGTTGCACTCGGTTATAACGAGAAAATATCTTGGTCCTTTTGTGCTCGTTATAAGCGATTTTGACTGTACCAATACAGTGGCCCTTGTGCTCGTTATAAGCGAGTTTGACTGTATCAATACAGTGACCTTCGTGCTCGTTAATAAGCGGGTTTGACTGTACCATTACAGTGACCGTCGTGCTCGTTAATAAGCGATTTTGACTGTACCAATACAGTGACCTTCCTGCTCTTTAATAAGCGGGTTTGACTGTACCAATACAGTGACCATCGTGCTCGTTATGAGCGAGTTTGACTGTACCAATACAGTGACCTTCGTGCTCGTTAATAAGCGGGTTTGACTGTACCAATACAGTGACCTTCGTGCTCGTTATAAGCGAGTTTGACTGTACCAATGCAGTGACCTTCGTGCTCGTTATGAGCGAGTTTGACTGAACCAATACAGTGACCTTCGTGCTCGTTATAAGCGAGTTTGACTGTACCAATACAGTGACCTTTGTGCTCGTTATAAGCGAGTTTGACTACCACTACAGTGAAATTTCCGTTTGAACGAAATAAACATTTAGTTCCGATTTAAATGCCATTATATTGCTTGAATTCCATTTGAACGAATTTCCCGTTACAGCGATAAAAATTTGTGGTCCCTTTGGGTTCGTTTTGACGTTAGTTGACTGTATTTCAAAGTAAGAAGAGATGTGTAGCACATTCTAAAAGACAATTGGTTTGTGGTGGACTTATTGCCCTTTTTTTTTTACTGTTTCCGCAGAATATGGAATGATTAGAGGGGGCGGGAAGCTATAAAAAATGTTGCGAGCAGTATATTGAAGAAAACATTAAACGCAAAAAAAACTTATGTAAAAATGCAGTCGAAAACTTAGTGTGTTATGAAATGAGTAGAGATACGACACCGTGTATACATGTAGGCACAAATAGAAGCACTTAAAAGAAGTTAAAAACTCAGGAGTTTGAGTTTTTATTTTATTTGTACATACTGAATTAATTGCTTTTATTTGTACATGTATACACGTTGTCGTGTATTTACTCACAAAAAAACTTTTTGAAAATTAGATCGTGGTTAGACTAATTTTTAAAAGACTAATTTCATTAATGTATATCTACTCTTAAAGAAAAAGAAAGGTCGATAACACTGGAGCCTTGAATGAAAAGGGGCTCACTTAGCCTTATTTAGGAGAATCAAATGGGCCATTTCACGAAAAGGTCAACCCTTTGTCCCGCACGTGACGGTTCATATATTTCATTAAAAAGGATTCATTTAAGAGGGTGATGACGAAATTTTTTGCTTAAGATATCACACATAAATTTGTAATTTGTTAAGCAGGAAAAAAAATGTTCATTAATATTTTAAAGTATTATTTTTAATGGAATATATGAGGCGTCACGTGCGGGACAAAATGACCTTTTGCCCTGGAATGGCCCAAATACTGTTGACATTCCCGCCATAGTTTTTTAAAAGTGCATTGTAAGGTTCGCAGTAATTACCTGATTCTGCACTTTTATTTCATTGTGAAACTTTTTTTTTCTTTTGTTTTGTAATATTTATTCTGGGAAATTTTTTTATTTATAAAAAGTGCAAAATTTACAAAGCTGAATTTACAACTTTAAGGTATGACACTGAAATCTATCTACGTGCTTTATTACCAGTTATGTACGTTTATTGGTCTTCAACAATTTTATTTTTCCTTCTTTTTACTTCCTTTTACAAAAAAGGAAGTATTGTATTCGCGAAAAAATTTTCACTCAAAAATCGCCCTTAATTTCCATTTTGCTCACCCCCAAATGAATGTTGAGTTTTTTTTTCGATTCGACCACATGCGGAAAAGTGCCTAAGAATGTATAGACACGCGAAATATCCATTTTGACCATCACCGAGGTAATTACAACGACTTTTCTCGTGACGTCTGTATGTATGTGCGTATGTGCGTATGTATCTCGCATAACTCAAAAATGGTATGTCCTAGAAAGTTGAAATTTGGTACATAGACTCGTAGTGGGGTCTAGTTGTGCACCTCCCCTTTTGGTTGCTTTCGGATGTTCCTAAGGGGGTCTTTTGCACCTTTTTGGGGGGAAATCATTGTTAATATCAATGCAAACTCAAGTGGTGTTACAATTTGGCGGTCACTTGGCGATATATCGCCAGTCTTTTGGTTGCCAAGTTTTGTCGCCAACTTGGCGGAAAATTTGGCGATTTTTTTTTTTTTTTTTTTTAAAATCTGCTTTCAATGTGGCCATTGCTAGTGATATTTAAAGAGTTAGAGAGAGAATCCCATTAAAATTGCAATAATAGGGAAATAGCATTAAATTGGTGTAAAAGGAAGTCATGTGATGCACACATCAGCTCGTTTTGTGAATGTATTTATCTGACTTGATTTTCAGTTATTAGTTGATACTTACCTGCCTTCTGTTTTAGGTATTTGCCTTTATTTGTATTTGTCTACATCTTTAAATACAGTATAACTTCGATTTATCGGCACCCGATTTAATGATTTCCTCAATTGAATGATACGTTTCACTGGTCCGGATTTAACTGCTTTGAATATATATGCTGCTCGATTTAACGATATCCCTGATTTATCGATAACTTTTTCCAGCCCCTTGACAATCGTTAAATTGAGGTTGTACTGTTAGCCATAATCTTATTTTTATGAATTCTTTACGTATCTTTATCTAACTTATCAACATTTTCTCAAAATATGTTTATAATTTGGCATTTACCTTTGTGTTGCGTGTAGTATTTCTTCAGGGCGTGTGTAAACCTGCTTCCCTTTTGGTTATCGAGAAACTTTTATAACTTTTTCATCTACTTTTGCATTTCTCAATTTATTTGTTTTGATCAATGGCATTTATAAAATTATTTGTACCAAGGCAATCGAAAATTTTTCGTTCATTCTTATGGAAAAATCATGTTTGAAGAGTTTTTGCTTTGTAAATTCCTAAATAGCTTCAGTATTTATTAAACATTTAACTTTAAATTAATACCGTCTGTAATTTGTCATTTTGCTATAGCTGTGGTGCATTGCATTTTCACGCTTACACATACATTGTGAGAAAAAAAATCAGTTTAATCTGTTAAACTGTTTTAGTGACCAGTATAAAAATTAGGCTTTCTCCGACATTTCAAGTTTCCTTCCCCTTTTAAAATATATCAAAAGGTATGATTGAAACTTAAAAAAAGGGGGCGGGGATCGTATCGGCGAAACTGGGGGACACCGAAAATGAAAACCGCATTTAATTCTAAAACGAAAAGTAAAACATTTTTGTTTGATGTCGTTGATAATGTATTTCTAAATTTTATTTTACATTAACATTTACGACACCTTCCCCGCATGAATATTAATGTAAGTATTTAAAGGTTTTTATTTATAACTATCAGATGAAGCGCTGCGACGGACGCTAGGACGCATCTCTCTGTAAATGTTCTTTTGCTGCGGAGATTATTTTATTGCGGTGAAAGTAAACTGCAGAAATTAATTGCATTTGAATTTTTTTTGGGGTGTTAAGGGGGGGGGGGGCATTTTAATTTGTTTACTGTTATTCAAATTGAACTGTATTAAAGTGAAGCTGTAATAGGATCTTTTTTTTTTCAGTATTCTTATATTTTTGCTTTCAATTTTTTTTGCCGAATTAAGAGCTATATTTTTGTCACAGAGAAAGAAAATTATTTTGAAATACAAATCATCATATCTGTACCTCAGAGCCAGACTGACGTGAGTCACAAAATCGCTACTTAACAGGAGCGAGGGAAAACGTTTTTCTGCCGCATACAAAGAATAGGAAGTGGGCTCTTTTAACATTGATAAATAACTACAAAGGTTATTTTTTCCAGAATTACGTGCGCATGACTGGATGCAGAGTAGGATTCTACATACAATGCACTAAACGGATTTTGGACTTAGGCTAGTCTGGTTCAGAGATACAGATGTTATGATGCCAATCATCAAACAACCATCATTGTAGAATGCAATTTGCCGTCTGAAAATTCGAAAATCTTTCAGCCAATGCTTGAATTTTTCGAAATTTGATATTATTTATCGAAATAGATTAAAGAATGAGCCTGTGGTACAATTTTTTTGGATGGTTTGTTTTTTGTGATTGATCAAATTTATATTGTAATTAATCACGTTTTTATATTGATAGATTATCCGGTCTGATTTACTTGCTTTTAAAGAAAACATTTTCTGGGGAGTTGTTAAAAGTAACCAGCAATTGCTCGGTAACAGCTTTATGCGAGGGAATTTCAGAAGTTCAACTTCACCGCAAGAAGACTATCTCCGCAGCAAAAATACATTTACAGAAAAGTGTGCTCCAGCTTCGCGGTCCGAAGTAAAAGCATTTAAATAAGTATACCTAAGTATTCATCAGGGTTCGAAAATATCATGATATTTTCGAAAATATCCGATATTTTGATATATATCCGATATTTTCAATTAACACAAACTAAAGTCCTCAAATCACTCTTTATTTTCTTATATTATAATTACTATATGTAGACTTAACAGTAAGGTTTCTTTCATTATTTATATCTAATATTTCAGTTTACATTTCTATTAATTTTAATGGAGTTAATTTAGTATTAGCTGTTTTGCTCCTTTTTCTTCTATTAGCTACTTTTAGAGTAATATGATTCAGAAACAAATAATACACGTTTGTTGGTGCACAGTCACAAGACATTTTCTTTTTTTTTCTGAGCAATGTTTAATATTTAACAGGGCGCTTTTATTATTAATGTAAATTGTTGCAGTGCTGAAAATTTTATAAATAAAAAATACAAGTAAAAAAGGAATATTATATTACTTTGTTATATTAATGATGTATTAATCTTAATATATAAAAATCAATGTCCTGAGATAATATATATACATATATATATATATATATATATATATATATATATATATATATATATATATATATATATATATATATATATATATATATATATATATATATATATATATATATATATATATATCAACGCACAGCCGAAACCGCTGAAGCTTCAGACTTGAAATTTGGCAGGCATGTCCGCATGATTACGAAAGTAACCACTAAGAAAGGATTTTTTGAAATCTCAATTAGTTCAGGAGAAATTAATTAAAACCTCTTAATTTCTGCGAAATTAAAACCTATCATTGAAATTCAAATTCCTTATTTTCGAAGGCTTTCCTCCATTCAAATCATTATTCAGTACTTCATCTCAACTTTTGGTCGATAGCGAACTATAAATTTGATATTGTTTTTGTTTCTCACGTGATTCTTCGAGGCTTTTCTCAAGTCAAATCATAATATTTCTGTCTTTTGCTTTTATTTTTTCAAAACTAGAAACGTAGTTTTTAAGAACATCATCACAGGCGGACTATCCTTTTGAAGTTAGAAGAGTGCAGTTTCCTGTTAAAGTTTGCTTTGCAATAACCATTAATAAGTCACAAGGACATACATTAAAAGTAGCAGGGATCGATTTAAGAGAAGACTTTTTTCACACGGCCAATGTTATAGCACCAGGAAAAAAAACTAAAAATGTTATATAAAAAGAAGTTCTTGCTTAAACATAGGTATAACAATAAAATGTGGATGGTCTGTGTTTGCAAAGATAATCAATACTTTAAAAGGATCGTTAATAACAGTTAAAGATCGGTTACGGACAAGGGCATATATATAAGGAGTTCAGGGACCCTGGGATCCTCCCAAAATTAGGAAAAATTATAGGTAACTAGAGGACCCGACAGACGTTGTTCTGTTCAAACTTTGTAAATTGAAAAGTAAAAAAAATTCAATAAACTATCAAGTGTTTGAAGTAGTTTTGTTGAAAAAAATAAGTAAAAAGAAAAGGTTTTAAGCTGCTTGGTGTCAGAATGCGTATATTTATTACAACTTGATTTATCTAATGCCCACTGAGCAGTTGTTTTATTAACTATTTTTTCTCCCGTACTTGATGGTTTGTTCTTTCAGCCATACTCAAAAGATAAAAAGCGTCCTCAGATATTAAGTGTAAAAAACTAACTACCCATCTAAAACAAACGGGAAATCCCGTTGCAACATCCCCCATATGAAAAAGAAGAAAACAATGAAAAAGATATCGTATAAAAAATGATAAAGGTAAAAACAGTTCTCTGAATAAGCGAAAATCACTCATCCCTCCCCCACCCCTAACGATGTAAAATAAACGCTTTCTTCAACTAAAATGACTAAAAACTCTTTAAAAACGAAAAGCAACTCTTTGCAATTGGAAATAATTCGCCAAATAAACAAAATATACAATAAATTACATTAACAGTAGCTTTAAATTGTAAACAAATGATCACACAACTCTATTGTTTACAGCCAAAGTCGCCAAGCCACCACGTTACTGTAATCCAGCCGATAAGTGTGTGAAGCCAACTCCGATCGATTAGCGCTCTGATCTTTTGAACGAAAACTTTTTAAACTTCATATATTGCCTAATTTGTTCTTTCCACCAAAGATAAAGATCGTCCACTGCACTGATCTTTTGTGTACAGAACTACCCTGTTGTAATTTATCTGGACGAAAATAAAATTTGTTTCGGCTTTAAATTCCATCATTTTATCCTTTAATAATGTACTGATTAATTAGATAATCCTTAAAGTATTTTTGACATTGGTGCCAAAACTCAGATGGATTTGAGCCGAGAAACAAATGTTGCGAGGTACGGTACTTTCTGATCATTTGGTTAAGAAAACCTAAAGCACCGATCCGGTCACATGGTTCAACTACGACGACAGAACACACGTTTTGCGTGAACCATCCAGTACTTTACTTTAAAATATATCACGGGACCTAAAATCGTTGCTTTGAAGAAATGGAAGGCTTCATTCTCTCTCTACGTTTTATCTATTCTCAATTGACATATCACAGTAGGAAATTTCATTCCAAAAAGCAGAACTGGCTTTCTTATTGTTCTTTGGCAACAGGTTAAATATTTATTTCAGTTCTCGCTCAACAATATGTTAAAATAAATATTAATCATTTGGGAGGTATAACCATCCAATGTTCAAATTAATTAATTAACAAAAACGTTTCCGATTCGATTCATCGCGCTTCGAAACATGCTTGCGCACAAAAAATTTGATCAAAATTGATCCAGCCGTTTAAAAGCCTTATGGTGACAAACGTCCGCACAGAAGATTTTTATATATTAAAATAAGTATTTATTATTACAGGGGATTTTCGAAACTAGGTGCACCAAGCACTGTTAACTCCAGCTAATTCCACTACCCGAGCAATGCCGGGTACGGGAATGCTAGTACATCATAAAAATATAGTACATAACTTTTTGGTTATTTTTAATAATAAATGAATAATGTTACTATGATTGATATTTTTATATTGAAAATACTGTAGTTGAAAAAATAAATATCAAAATATCATGAGATTTTCAAAATAAATATCGGATATATATCGTGATATATATCATGATATATATCGGCGAACACTGGTATTCATGCACGGGAATAAAACAAGAGTATAAAACCCATCTAAATCTATCGTGAAGTTAATATTAGTGTATATAAGATATACTGTGGATCATCCCACGGAAAACGGTAATTTTGTCCCGCACGTGATGCTTCATATATGTCTTAAAAATAACACTTTAAAATATTAATGAACAAGTTTTTTTCTGCTTAACAAATTAAAAACTTATGTCTGATTTCTTGAGCAATTTTCGTTATTGCCCTTTAAAATTACTTTTTAATAAAATAGATGGACCGTCACGTGCGGGACAAGTGGTTGACTTTCTCGTGGGGGGGGGGGGGAACTAAAGAAAGGAAAATTGAAAACTTCCAACTTTGTTCTTTTATTTTGGAGATAATAATTCATTAACTGCAATTTCGATTAAAATGTTATTAAGTGAAGCTGTGATTAAGAACTTTTTTAAGTGTTCTTGTTTACAAATGCTTAAAACTCATACTAATATTTTCGCTCCCAAGGATTTGGTTTTCTTACTTTGCGATACATAATTCAATAATTTTCGTTTAATAATTTTAGTACTTATTTGAATAAAATTTTTGCGAGCTTCATAAAAAGTTATCATTTTTCCTATTACAATCAAAAGTGAAAATTAAGCAGCCGAACCTCTCCCCCCCCCCGATAATAATGTATATCTAATTTTTTTTTTTTTTTTTTTTGCTTTGAAGCGTATTTTCGCATTTATAGTTTCTGTATTTTCTCACACACATTATAAAAAACATTCAAACCTGTTTTTGTGCTTTTTTCTTTTTTTTTTTCTGTTCGTTTTTTATTTTTGTTTTTGCTTTGTGCGTTATGATGAAAATTTTAATCAAATTGGGACTCACTTGCCGAAATTATCTACAAAACGAGGGCGAGATTTTCAAGTTACTAAAAAGATTTTGAATCAGTTTACCGCAAGAAAGTAGTGTTGCCAGACTACGAAGTATAATGGTTATACGTTTTGAAAAGTTTTGTAGGCGTAAAATAAGAACATATGCGAACAGCGTTCGCTGATATATATCAGCCGATATATATCCGATATTTATTTTGAAAATATCATGATATTTTGCTATTTTCGATATTTATTGTTTCAACTATGATATTTTCAATATAAAAGTTTTTTAATCATAGTAATATTGTTTATTTATTATTAGAACTAACCAAAAAGTTATGAGTAATATTTTTATGTATTAATACATCATTAATATAACAAAGTATATATAATATTCCTTTTTTACTTTTGTTTTATGTTCATAAAATTGTTATTAATGTAACAATTTTAAATCGTATTAAAAGTGCCTAATTAAATATATTATACGTTGGGCAGAAAAAAGGAAATGTCTTATGACTGTGCGCCGACTAATGCCTATTTTTTATTTCTGAATCATATAACTGTGTACTAGCAGCTAAAAGAAGAAAAATGAGTAAAACAGCTAATGCTAAATTAACTCCATTAAAATTAATAAAAATGTAAAATGAAATATTAGATATCTTTTCTTTACTAATAATAAAGATCAAAGTCTCTCTGTCTGGAGGATGTCTGGATCTCTGTGACGTGCATAGCGCCTAGACCGTTCGGCCAATTTTCATGAAATTTGGCACAAAGTTAGTTTGTAGCATGGGGGTGTGCACCTCGAAGCGATTTTTCGAAAATTCGATTTTGTTCTTTTTCTATTACAATTTTAAGAACATTTTCCGGAGCAAAATTATCTTAAGATGGACGAGTAAATTACGAAATTATCATGACGTGGAATGAGAGAGCGAATGAACGTAGCCAATTGGCGAGAAATTCGTCATCCATTATTTGTAAATATACAGGCGAATCGAATGACCTTTTAAGTTTCAACTACGGGCAAAGCCGTGCGGGTACCTCTAGTAAATAATAAAAGAAACTTTAATTTTAAATCTACATATTATAGTAATAATATAAGGAAATCAAGTGATTTGAGGTATCTTTAAGTCACTAGTTTGTGCTGGTTGAGTGTCGGATATATATATCAAAAAATCGAATATTTTCGATATTTTCGAAAATATCATGATATTTTCAAACCCTGTATGCGAATAAAATTTAAAAAAATGTTTGATTTTTTATCTTAAAAATCAGATTATAAAAGGTTGAGACATTTTTTATGCGGTTCATATCCACCGCGTAAGAAAAATATTTTAAAATTGAGTTGCGAAAACTATTTTTGTAGCTATTTGTGAAGTTTTGGGCGATTTTTTTATGCGTCCTCCGCGCAGAAACAGATTTAAATATAAATATAATGTATGGTTTAATCATAGCATTAAAAATGTAAAAAAAAAAAAAAAAAATATGTATGGGTGAGAGATCTTGTGTCCGGCTTAGAATTTCAAGTGATCAGGAATGATTATTGATCCCTTTCTACCATTTAAACTTCTTTACTAATAATAAAGCTGAAAGTCTCTCTGTCTGGATGTCTCTCTGTCAGGATCACTGAGACGCGCATAGCGCCTATACCGTTCGTCTGATTTTCATGAAATTTGGCATAGAGTTAGTTTGTAGCATAGGGGTGTGCACCTCGAAGCGATTTTTCGAAAATTTGATTTTGTTCTTTTTGTATTACAATTTTAAGAACATTTTCCGGAGCAAAATTACCATAAGATGGACGAGTAAATTACCTAGTTATCACATCGTGGAACCGTAACATGGGCAAGCCAATTGGCGAGAAAATCACCATACATTATTTGTAAATATACTGGCGAACCAAAAGACCTTTTAATTTCCTACTACGGGCAAAGCCGTGCGGGTACCATTAGTGTTAAATAAGAAGCTAATAGTATGTCCCGCGTTGACCGATCTTCATTTCTCTGCCATTGGATTTGGGCGAAGAAATGATTTCCGTGGTGATCACCTGATCTCAAGTATTTGCTCCATCTAAATCCACGACTTGAAGACTGTCAATATATTTCAGTATATGTTTCTTACGTTCGTGAGAATTCCAAAACGCACATTTATTCTCAAAGAATTTAACGAGGAATAACTCTTTGAGATATAAAGTTCCCCAAACCTATGCAAATATTTGAAAGGTCTTCAAATGGGTTTAATAAGTATGTTTGTCAAGCAAGTAAATACACTAAAATATGTATGCTGATAAGATTGTTTACATTATACTTGTGTTAGAAACCCGCCCTAAGAGTTTGGCTAATATAAGAATTGAGGGCGGATTTTCATTGGGGAAGATCATTTTTACTGTCAACTTGTTGCCCTCGACGACTAGCCTTGTGTCTTTCAACATATTTTTGCCATTTTATTCATCGTGTGCAAAAACCAATGTACAAATTTGATGAAACTATGAAAATTACTTTTTATATAGATACCTTAAACAATAAAAGTTAAACTTTTTTTGTGGTGTTACCGTGAATAATTAGTTGAACTCCTCATATGAAAACATTTGCAAGCAGAACGGAGAAATCTTAAATTTTATTTGCGCGAATTTTCAAAATGTAAAGAATCCGCTTTTTCCCGTAAAACAAAATATACAGGCGTCCCTGCTATTACACGGTACATGTACAACACGGTTTCGATATAACACGGTACCAAATATGCGATTATTATAACACGGTTTCGATATTACACGGTACAAAACTTTAATTTAATACTTCACGGCTTTGATATAACACGAATGCTATCTTTATAAAAGATGGAATTTCATTTATGTTCAATACATTCTGTTAATGGTTGATAACTCTAATAAGTTTTAACTTTGTTTCTAGTGAAACTTGGTTTGGATATAACACGGTACACATCCCTTGATTTACATTATTTCTAAGTCTCGTATAACACGGTTTCGATACAACACGATACATACTGTCTAACCACGGATTGTGTGGAAAGGCAAACATCCGGTTTACACGCGGAAATGGAAGCATGTATTAGTTTTCAGGGATGTCAGATTTTGCAGATGTATGTTAGCCTCTGAATTAAGCAGAGTCTCATTCAAATGAGCGGAATACGCGCATCAAATTTTTTATTTTCCCCCTCATTCAGATGGAGTCGCCTTAACTGGATGTTTGCCAATTCCATACAATCCGTGGTCAAACAGTATTGACATGATTTTTACTATGTACAGTAAACTCCCGATTATCCGCGGAATTGGGTGGCACAAGTGCCACGGATAATAAAAATCGCGGATAACCGCAAAAAGACTAAAATGGGGGACAAATTAGGTAAAAATTGTCCTATCTCAAATTCTTAACTGTATTGATGCATAACACTTTCTGCAAACAGTGAAAATATATATAGAGTACGGTACAAATGTTTTGTATATTTGCACAACCGAACTTAACATCAATAACGAACAAGTGTATGTACGATGAAGAACGCACCAAAATAATAATAATAATAAAATTAAATTAAATCAATCAATCAAGCAAACACAACTGAGTGTAAATTTACAATTTTTCAAAAAAAAAAAAAAAAAAACAGCCACTGGTATTCGCTTTTTACTGCGAAAATACATGTTCGTGATTGTTGATTGATTCGCGGATAATCCGCCCCGCGGATAAAGCGCTCGCGGATAATCGGGAGTCTACTGTACATGATTAATCAGCGTAAAAAATAAGTTAAATTGATATTTTTAAAAAAGTATCGTACAACACGGTCTCGATATTACACGGAACGAATCAACCGTGTTATATAAGGGACGCCTGTAACTTCAAAATTTCTATTTTTTTTTTTTTTTAAATTTATGAATCGATTTCTTCTCAAATTTCTAGAAATTGTAAAATAGGTAACATTTTAAGAATTCTTCTGGAGGGAACATTATTTTTTTTTTATACATTAATGCATCGCAGTAATCTTCTATTGTTGAGAAAATTTCAAACTCTTTTACCCCTCATCATCCATGGAAGGTGAGCAAAATATGTTTCCATGGAAGTGCAACTCCGTGACTCAGTTCACTGCAACTGATCCCTCCGACGTAATTCCCCTCCCCCGCTGGTCATCTTCCCCGCGATGATTCATCGGAGGGGGGTGGTCGGAGTGTTCGACGGAGTGAATCGAATGGCCGAGCAGCGCGGGCTCTGGGGATAAGCTGCTTTGATAGGGAAAGGGAGAGATTGTCTGTGTTCTCGTTTCGGTTAATCTTCGGCCTGAGCCTTGTGGCTTGCTCTTACTTATGTTGCCCCGGGAGTCGGGGTTTCACAGGTATTGGTCTCCAAGGACTACTATCGATTCGAGAATCAATGGCGAGTTCATTTTTGTTGTGTTGCGGGGCAGGATTGGCTTTAATGTAGTGGAAAATAGTTTTTGGATTTGAAAAGAAAAAAAGGAAAAGGGCAATTACTGTTCCACGTTTTGAAGCAAAGAAACGCCAAAGAGATACCTGTTGTAGTAAAAGTGCCGTAAATAAAAGCTATTGCCCCCACAGGGAGAGGTTATTTGTTATTTCTGCTAATTATACTGGTTTTTCCAGTAACTTCCTGGGTTTTGAGCATTTTTCTCGGTGTCTTCATCCTCATATATACAATAGCCGATGATCGAGTAACCCGCGAGTTTCAATAATGAAACTCGCCCCACGGCGTGATAATTTGATAATATGTTTTCGTAATGTTTAACATGCGGGGAAAGGCCTTATTGTGACCAGTGTTGCCAGATTGGGGGAAATTTCCCCATTTTGCGGAAATCTGGTGCTTTCTGGGGAAATTTTGGGGAAATGGGTTTTGAGGGGAATTTTTTGGGGAAAATTTTTTTTGGGGGGGAAAACTTGGAGGAAAAAAAAACTCAGGATTTTTTTTTTCGTATTTAAATTCACGTCTTGACATCTAGTAGTTATATTGTTTGTATCAAACAGCGTTGGTTTAGCTTTGCTCAACTTAATGAAATTCATATTTCGCATTATGTGGAATATTATGCTACGGAATTCTCATTAATAGTTCTGCGTGAGTAACTAGTTGATATGTGAAACAGGCAAAAATAAGTGTGATAAAGAATGTTTTTGGATAAATACATACAAAAATCATAGTTTAAATGTACATACAGAAGCAGAGTAGTAAATGCGAGTAGAAAAAAAAATATTTGGTTATTTCTTATCTCTCGGTCAGGTGCTTGTATTTATGACTAGTGGCACCCGCACGGCTTTGCCTGTAGTAGAAAATTAAAAGGTATTTTGGTTCCCCTGTATATTTACAAATAATGCATGATGAATTTCTCGCCAAGTGGCTTGCCCACGTTACGGTTCCACATTATGATAACTTGGTAATTTAGTCGTCCATCTTATGATAATTTTGCTCCTGAAAATGTTCTTAAAATTGGAATAGAGAAAGAACAAAATCGAATTTTTGAAAAATCGCTTAAAGGTGCACACCCCCATGCTACAAACTAATTCTTTGCCATTTCATGAAAATCGGTCGAACGGTCTAGGTGCTATGCGCGTCACAGAGATCCTGACAGACAGAGATTCTGACAATAGAGAGATCCGGACTGAGAGACTTTCAGCTTCATTATTAGTAACTAGTGGCACCCGCACGGCTTCGCCCGTAATAGAAAAATTAAAGGTCTTTTGGTTCGCTTGTATATATTTACAAATAATGTATGGTGAATTTTCTCGACAATTGGCTTGTACCGACGTTACAGTTCCACGTTATGATAATTTCGTATCTCACCCATTGGCTTGCGCCCATGGTACGATTCCACGTGATGATAATTTCGTAATTTATGATAGTTTTTTTTTTCTTAAAATTTGAATAAAAAAAAACCACATCGAATTTTCGAAAAATCGCTTCGAGGTGCACATCCCCATGCTACATACTAACTTTGTGCCAAATTTCATGAAAATCGGCCGAACGGTTTAGGCGCTATGCGCGTCACAGACATCCTACAGATATCCTACAGACATCCTACAGATATCAGAGGAAGTCGATTCATTTTATGAAAATCATAGTGGAAAAATACTTTTTGAATTTGGGGAATTTTGATAGAAAACATCGCTTTTTGGGGAAAAGTTGGAAGGGAATTGGGGAAATCTGGATTTGACCATCTGGCAACACTGATTGTGACAAGGCTGAACTCGATCCGGTCACTTAACTGTTTTACTGGTAAGACTGTGTCATTTCAGGGGAATGAAGACACGAAAAAGGGTCAACAATGAACGCTATCCACTGGAGTTTAGGCTGAATCCACTGGAGTTAGGGTTAAGATTTCAACTATAAAATATCACCAAACTGGCAATTGCTTCGTTCAAATGTAGAAGCAATTTTAACCCGTCATACCTTGACGGGCAATTTTTTAGTTTTTATTGAAAATCTACTGGATCATATAAATGTTTATTAAAATCCCTTTATTTTGGGGAATTTTGTGAAAAAACCCCTGTAAAAGTGTGTTAGTAAAGATTTTTCAGACGGGGAGATGTGCTCTATAGTTTGGAAACTTCTTGCTAAAATTCAAACTTGTAGTACTACATCGAAATCTAGCAACATTATCAATGCTTATTAAGTTTAATCAAAAATAAGTTTCAACTGTGTATTAAGCATTAAGTACTTTTATTCTTCCGTTTCATGTTTCAATTAATTATTTTCTGCCTATATATTAAGGAAAAAACTTTCATATGATTGTACTTAAAGGGATAGTAAAATATCTACTGGATTTTTTCTTTGGAAGGTTGTCAGATACTCTCTAACTACGGATTGTATGGAAAGGCAAACATCCGGTTTACATGCGGAAATGGAAGCATCTATTAGTTTTCATTGATGTCAGATTTTGCAGATGTATGTTAGCCTCTAAATTAAGCAGAGTCTCATTCAAATGAGCGGAATAGGCGCATAAAATTTTTATTTTCCCCTCATTCAGATGGAGTCGCCTTAACTGGATGTTTGCCAATTCCATACAATCTGTGGTCAAACAGTATGTATGTAGTGTGTTAACTTATTTTTTGGGGTAATTTGCATAAATATGCCAACTAAAATCCTCGCCAATAACACGTCCTCTTATTGAACTCATCAAAGAAAGTAAGCATCGTGAAGATCATGGCTCAATTTACCGGAGCCGCACTATACGCACTAGAGGGCATACTTCATTATTCGCTAGACGGAAACTGGTTGTCTTCATCAGGAGAAAGTAACATATTAGTCCAGTCATTTAAGCTTAAATTAGGTAAGAATCTCGGAATTCGAGATACCCGGCTGTAAGTCTGTAAATACTTGTATATTGACATCCTAAAAGTTGTCTCAAAACCTACATATGGTAGGGTGTACGCAACTATTAAATTTCAAGGTCAAAAGTCACAAAAATCGTTTTTTTTTTTTTTTTTGCGCTTTTTTTGTAAATATCTCATTTCGTGTGGGTTTTTTTGCTAGTTGTATTTATTATCAATATTGTAGAATACAAAATTCTCTACAAATTTTGTTTGAAAATTTTTTTAATACGGTGAACCGTTTTCGAGATAGAGGGCGGAGAGCGCGCGGTCACAGGATCACTTCAGGTCAACCATTGCCTCCGGTCGAAAACGCGCCATATATAGTTGATGAACTGTCGATAAATCAATGATTATAAATATTTGTCAATTTTTATTAACTGTTATATTATATTTTATCATTTTTTTCCTAACCTATCCACTTTTTATTCAGTATTAATTTACTTAACAACACTTACCTGCCTATGTAGTTGCAGAATTGTTAATGTAGTTGCTTACTATAATGACTGGACTATATAGCTTGACCACGAAACGAAGGCAGATGACCTTGAAGCAAAAACATCATTTGTATCATTTGTAATAGGTTGTTTGTTATTACTTTGCAAAAGATAGGATTAGCTAGACCATGCCTCTTACTGTTCGGTGCTTTCTGGCAGATTCTACCAATAGGGAAGTTTTCGATTTTTCAATTTTATTTTTATATGATAGAGTAACATGTATGAACATCATAGGTGAAAAAATTTTTGCGATGCGATATGTAGTTTTTTTTAAAATTAATTTTTAAAGTTCAAGCGCTTGTGACGTCAAATGGCATAGGAAGTGACGTCATGCGCTTTTCCGATAGGGGAAAAAGCGAAGATCGTGCATTCGACTTCGAAGACGAAACGTAAAAGGCTTATCTCCTCGCATTTAAACTCCTCCCGTTTCTGGAACATCAAACCTCTCATCCTCTCGGAAATATTCGAATATCATCATTGATGTTACATGAGGAAGATTATTTAGATTGTGCTTTAACGAATCCGGTCTCCATAGTGTGTTCAAAAGGATTATTGAATTTCTAAAAAATAAAAATATCAGCGCGCTCAAAATGTCCCCAGCGAAAACAAGGAATCTTCGGCGGAAGGCTGCCCATTCGCGCCCTGTGACGTAGGCTCGTGACGTTTCAGAAGAGCGCACTTTTGCGCGTGGATTTTAAAAAATTCATTAAAGATCAACCACGGTGTTTTAAAATTCGGCGATGGTGAATTTTTTAGTTTTGAGGGTCAATTAACAATATCCAATAGCCAAAATATGAACATTTAATAGGTTGCAACTTCCCTATTACAAATGATGTTTCGCTTCAAGGCTATCCGCCTTCTTTTCGTGGTCAAGCTTTAGTGGTTAAAGAAAAGTTGGGGTTGTATGTTTGGAATCTTTCTCGACGCTTCATGGGAAAGTTAAAAGTACGCGTTCCATAGGTTTGTGCGCTTTGCTGAAAGTCTGACCGTCGCGCTCACCCCCCCACGGTGGTGGTCAGGGTTGCCAGATTTAAGAACAGTAAATACGGGACAGGCTTCTAAGAGTGAAGGGGGGGGGGGGATTTTTGAGGTAGCGGCAATTGCTGGGTATTTTTAAGGGGTGCTTTCCGACGTAGAACGTCTCTTCATGATAAATCTGAAAAAGTCAATCGTAACAAAGCATTAAACCTTACAAAATGTCGCCGCTCAAAGTATAAAAATAGTTTTTGTTGTGATTGACGACGCATGTGCAGAGATATATTTCCAACATTAGTCAATGAGCAAAGTGGAAGCAATAATTCGGCTCCTCATGTTCTGCCGCCAAAACAAAAACCAAATTAAAACGAAAATAATTTTTGCGATCGCTGTCACATGATTTTCTTATTGCTTTTTATTTCAGATTTTTTTTTTTTTACTTTATTTTCCTCCCTTAAAAAAATGTCTCGTCCTGTAAAATATTGTTATCAGCTAGAATACGGGACTTTAGCCGTCCCGTATGGAAGTTCCCCGGGACGCGGGACAATTTTTTAAAATACGGGACTGTTCCTTGAAATCCGGGACTTCTGGCAACCCTGGTGGTGGTCACAACTTCTTTCTTTCTATAGCCGCGAATAGCTTTACTGTTACTGTCTTTGTGGCCCCTCCCCCCTTTTTGTTTTAGTCCGGGGCAGGAGGGGGATTAATAATTGTTTGAAATGCAGGAAAATAATTTTAAATGTATACTTCATGGCTTTAATTTCGTGTATTTTAGTTTTTCGGGAGTATTTTTTGAGAGTTTCAATGGTATTTACTGATTTCTTAAATAACATGCTTTTTTTTGATTGAACCTTAAATTTAGTGATTGATTGTTGATTTTAAAACGAACTTTTACTTTGTTAGATTGATTTTTTTTTCTTTTTTACGTATTTGAAGAAATTGAACGGCTGACATGGGGATGAGAGTAATTCACAAACTTCTACTTTTTCGTTTCTTTTTTCCCGGTAGGGAAAATCAGTAAACGGTCGAGCCAATGGCATAGAATCAGGGTTGGCCGGATTGGACCCAATTGGGTTGGATCCAATGGTTTTTTTTTTTGAAAAAACCCATTTAAAAAAAACCTATTATTTAGCCCACTTTTGGGTTTTTTTAAATTTTCGGAGAAGTTTTTAGAAAAAATTGATTAATTTAAATACTTTCACAATTTATACTCATTTTTTATTTGTTCTTTACCACAGACAATGGACATAAAAATGAATTTTGAACTTAAATAGTATTTCTTAACTCTTGACTGCATTAAAAAAATACTTTTTTCTTTAACTGGTTAATAAATAACTCTAATTATCTTGACTAAGTCCTGTCACATTTGAGTTTCTCAATATTTGTAGATTGTACAGAGGAAACGACTCTAGCTAAAAGGCTTTCATGTGAATTATTTTCTGCAGACCAACAAGTCACAAATCTCAAATAAACAAGGTATAATTTTTAGAAATTAACATGTTTCTCAAACGGTCAGACAGGAAACAGAATAGGATGTAGTATTTTCATTATCTTACGAAAAAGTTTAATATTTCTTACTCTGTAGAAATAGAAAAACAGGCAACATCAAGTTCAAAGAAATGTCTTGATTAAGCTGGAATTCAGTAAAAAGGGATTTAAACTACTTGAGGTTCTACAGTAGTTTTGCATAACAAAATGAAATACAATAAAGTAAAATGCAAAAAAAAAAAAAAATGTAGTAATTAAAAACGAACAAACGAACAATAGATTTTATCCCTCGAGATGTAACTTTGCCTTAACTGTTAGTAATCATGGAAACTAAAAAATCTCAAACTTCACCATTCTTGGGTTTCGTCGTCTTTTATACTTTTCTTCGGAAAACGCTGAATTTTAACTAGTTTTCCAGCTTTTTTTACCCCAAAACAATTTTTGCGCTTTGTCCGTATACATACGCTGCAATACGCTACAAGTACCTCGCATTTTCCCTAAAAAAAAAGACAAAAAACCCCACATTTCTTTAAAAAAAACCCCAGCTTAGTTGGGATTTTTTTGGGTTTTATTTAAAAAAAACTCAAAAAACCCTGGGTCCATAGGCTTTTTTAAAAAACCCCGGGTTTTTGCCAACCCTGCATAGAATAAACAATAAACCAATCAGCAAAATAGTTTAGTTTCTATAAATGATGGCGTTTTTTGCTTCCCTTGAAAATTTACTCTTTGTGACTTACCGTCTTTCATTTATTGTCTTCTTTCCAACACAAAATTTCAACTAAAGTGAAACATTTTCTCAAAATTTGCAGTTACTTAGTTGTAAAACTCAGCCGACGATTTTTCTTTGTTTGTAATGGTATGTAGTGCTCGAATGTAGTGGTATAGTTGTGCCACAGAGATGGTGGATGAACTGGAAGCGGAAACAGAATACTTCATTTTGTAACAGGTAGGACTAGTAAAGTTTTTACTGCTCTCACGATCTCGCTAATCCTACCAATTGCAAAATGAGTTGTTCTATTTCCGCTTCCGGTTCATCCGCTATCTGTCCTTGGTGCAACTATAAGATCTTCTATCTGGATTTTTGTTATTAGATCGTCGCACGTGCGCTTGCATTAAGAGGTTATTGACTTTGAACTATTGTTGAAAAACAATGACTGTGGTGGGCTGATCTGTAAGACGTCGAACTCGTAACTGGAGGGTCCCTGGTTCAATGCCAGCCGATCGAAGGCCCTCCGTGTTCGTTAACGGTGACTGGAGCACGTTAAGTGTGTTCGTGGTCACAAAGTCCTCCAAGTTCCCATTCGAAATCGAAAGCTTTGATGATCCAAGATCAGGGGTTGCTCAGTTCCTGGTGTGGATCAAAAACAGAGCTTTCTTCCGGGTCCCATCTAACATGTTAAACCACGTTTAGTAGTAGGTACGTGGGACTCTGAAAAGTCGTGCAATGTAGTGTTGTAATACAATTAAAACATGTTTTTTTTTTTTAAATTGTAATTTTTTTCCCCTCTTTAGCGACCACCAAGTGCACTTTTTTTATCAATATTTTCAGCGAATTCGAGATTCATGTGAGAAAATTCTGAAACTTTGCGTTGACAAAAACTGTTAATCGATTTTTTTTAGTTAAAAATGTATAAATGTCTATAAGCTTAGTAAAATCCCTAAAGCGAGCTCATATTCTGTTTAACACTTTCTTACATTACAGTATTTAAAGTTATAACTGCTAACAATGCTAATGAGACGTATTCCATAAAAAAAGAATCGTGTCTCACGCTTAAGAAGGGGACCAAAAAAGAAAGAACATACATCTCCTTTTAATTACTTTTTTTTAAAAATAAAAATCCTTCATTATCTGAAAGCGTAATAGAAATAATACTTTTTGACTGCTACGAGCTTAAGAACTGAGTTTACCAATTAAACAAAAGGGAACTGTGTTCCACCCGTGACGACGGGGAAAAAATGTCCCTGCGTCTTTTTAATTAATTTCTTTTTTTATTTTTAAAAAACGTGACGAAAATAATTTTTTTTTTTTTTTTTTGGTAAAGCTTGCTTGTTACTGAATTATCAGTTGAACAGCAGACATTCTTCATAGTTATACTTTCAAAGTTCTAGGCATGAAAACTGATAAAAAGACTAAGGTAGCGGCACCAGTAACAGAGACATTCATAAGTTTAGATTTAAATAATAAGAATTTTTGGCGGGTAAAGCTGATGTTGCTGTGGCTCACTAGCGCAGCCAGAAATACCTTCTGGTGGGGATGGGGGGAGTTGATCAAAAATACCTTCTGGATGGCGTTTTTTGATCAGAAATATCTCATGGAGGAGCTTTTGTTAAGCAAAAATACCTTCTGGAGGGTTTTTTTTAATCAAAAATATCTCTTGGAGGGTTTTGTTTAAAGGAGAATATCTTTAGGACGGAGTTTTTTGATCAAAAATACTTTCTGTAGGGTTTTTTTGATGAAAAATATCTCATGGAGGGATTTTTTTAAAGCAAAAATACCTTCTGGAAAGGTGTTTTTTTTGATGAAAAATACCTTCTAAAATGGATTTGTTGATCAAAAATACCTTCTGAAGGTTTTTTTTTTTGCCCTTTCACATGCACACTGTACTATGCATATGAAAGGGCAACTACTGTATTTTATGTACTAAAATATGCATTTGCTGTATTACTGTACTAGAATATACATTTATATTGAAATCAATGATCCCCCCCCCTTTCGTTGCGCCGCTGCTGTGGCCCATGAATACGGTGCAACTATCTAGTGTTTTGAGAGTGAACTTTGTAAATACCAACTGGCTCATAAAATTGAGCTAGTTGGTATTTACAAAGTAGTGGGGGAAGGTGATGAACAGCTACCACGAGGTCTGCCGGTGTTTCATGTTCATTTGAATTTAATAAGGTGTTAAATCTAAAAATAAAGAACTTTTGCACATTTTGAAGAGAAAAGGGGAATTCTGACCATTACTCATCCTATCTGTTACTGGGTATCATCAGAATTGTCGGTGTCTGTTGTTGGGGGTCGGACGTTTTTCGAAATGGAGCAAATAAAAATAGAATGAACTCATTCAGAGGATCCAGAAGCAGGCGAACGTTAGATGAGACGTAGTTGCATGAGAGAAAAATAGTTTAAAAAGTTTAAATACATTAACAGGCTCAGAAAATGGAGTTAGCATGAGAGCGACGTCTTAAGCATGTCTGTTACTGGTGCCGTTACTCTACTATTTCTACAAGAAACGCGATACGTTGGTAACTTCGTTAGAATTTTTTTGAGCAATTACGATTGCTTATTGTTCTCACTTGACTGTTTTTGGCGTGCTATCATTTTATATTCCCAGCGCCACCCTCTGCAGCATCACCGTCGACCGGCTCCTCACGATGCTGCTCCTACAGCGAAAGCCGTCTCCAGGTTGCATCCATCACACAAACACATACACACACATACACCTACATACACCTACACACATACACACACGCATACATACAGACACCTACACATACACAAACACACGCACACATACACCCAACTACCCACACAGTCATACCTGCACGCAGACACAAACACACATGCCCACACACATACACATAACCCCCTACACACAAACACACATACCCCACACACACACGCCTACATACATACATACATACACACACACACACTCGTGATTGCGAAAAACATAATTTGAATTCAAGAGATCAAAATTAAAATTAATTTTGATTTTTTTTTAAAAACTTTTTGAAGGGAAGTGTTCTACTTTATGGGGAGAAAAGTCTTTGGAACTCTAGTTTTTTTGGTGCAGGTATTTTGTGCATGGTTGTCCCACTCGTAACGGCGTTTGGATTTTTTTTTTCTTTTTTTGCCCCTTTCCCTGGTGTTTACTTTTCGTAAGTACAGTGCAACTTCGTTTATCCGGACTTATTCTGACCAAAAGCAATTCGGATAAATAGAATTCCTGATAATCTGTGTAAAATGGATAATGAGTGAAACATTTTCGGAAATAAGTACACTGTTAAAAATTCAGTAAACTTTTGCGGTAAATATTACTGTAAAATGGAGTGTTTACAGTACAGAAAGAATTTGCAGCAAATTGTACCGAAAAAAAGTATAAATAATAAACGATTGCTGCGCCAATGGATACACCACGTGACTTGCAGTGTGAAGAAGATAAAACCGTATTTCCCTCACTCGATGCGTCAAGACTGGTATGGTGGTCAGCAAAACCGATTACCAATAGGAAGGTCCCGGGATCGAACCTGCTGCTCGCATGTTGCTTTTTTTAACTCCCGTTTATTCTACCGTAAAAGTGTACAGTAAAGTAGGATTTTACGGTTAAAGTTACTGGCAACGTAGATGCCAGTATTTTTTTAAATAGTGTAGACTTATCTTTTATACACACCCTATATAAGTAGAGGCACTTTCCTTGTCAGAATGTAGTAAACTACGTGCCAGAGATAATTTTACAAGTCAATGTGTTGTAGTCCTCGATATAGAATAACGTGCTAGAGTCTGTAATTGCATATGAAATTTGAATGGCTTGTCGAAGACGTCTTATCTGTAAAGGCACTTAAATGGCGTCTCATCTAACTACCAAACGGCACGAACTTGAGGGTCACGGATTTGGACAAAATTCTAGATGTAGGTCAATTCCCACTACGTATGAGCGCAGGTAAAGCGGTTTGACTGCATAGGCCCTAGTTCGGCTGCAACGGGGGGTCCAAAGTTGACAGCCTGAACCCAGAAATGCAACGAAGTTTCCTTTAGTATTACCATTTTTACCAATTTTTCTTTTATTTCACTGCAGTATGAGCCATTTGTATACACTTACCTTTGAATTAAATTCGTTGAATACTAATTTTTAACAAATGGGTCTCAAATTCAAATTGGATACTACTTTCATTTTCAATAACTTGAATACCAAAATAATATAGTTACAGGATATTTATCATTTGCAAGTTAAATGAATTATATTTTCGGTTTATATTAATCATCTGCGAGTACTGTTTGATATTTTAAACCGCGACCTTCCTCGAATTTGCGCATGCGTCAGGTCGCTTCTGATTTTATCAAAATAGGGAAGATATTGATAAGAGAGATAACGAATGTGAGATGATTTATTTTTTATTTTATTTATTTTTCCTTTTTTGTTTGGTTTTGTTTTGTTTCGTTTTGTTTTCCGTTGGATTCGTTTATTAAAGGTGTTGGTTTGAGTTGAGGCCTTTTTTTAAAAATATTATTCCTCTTCCTTATCAGTAAGGCAGAAAAGCTGCCATGTTGTATTTTCTTAATAAAGCTCTCACCCCTTTTTAAAATAGAACCGTTCAACGGTGCTAGTCGCGGCTTTCGAGGTCGGACAGTAAAAAGTATCTATCGTTTGCTAACAAAAAACGTTTACTTTAACTGAATATTTATCGTCTGCTATCAATAATCAAGAATGACAAGAAAAAAATGGGACAAGAAAAAAAGCTCTGATTTATTGCACATGGCATATTTAAAAAAAAAAAAAAAGGAATGGGAGAAAAAACACTGTGCCGAAGTCTGAAGTTCCAATGGAAACGCCATAGCATTTCTGAGGCCAAACTAGCAACTTTGAACCCTCTTTGTAGCCAAACTAGGACCTATGCAGTCAAACCGCTTTACCTGGGCTCATATTACATGGGCCGTTAAACATTAAATTAAAAGCTGATAACGGAAACCTTTATTATTATTATTATTATTGGAGACTAATTATGAGTTTACTTTCTCCGTCATAATCCCTGCGTTTTTCTTCCGGTTTTAAATTGTTGTCAAAAGCAATGAAACATAAAAGTAATGGGGTCGTTTCCAAAATTTTAAAAGTATTATTTTCTGAAAGAGCATGCTTAAAAATATAGAATCTGACCATTTTTAAATAATTTCTTAAGGCTTAATATTTTTTAAAAAATTAGTTAAATCGGTGCTCTTTCATCTTTTAACGCTTCTGCCAATGACATCACAAATGATGAAATGCCATTCAGTGTTGCCATTCATGGTCCAAAATATTTAATTCGCATCTTTACTCACGTGTACTGGCAACGATATGGTTGATAGCAAGCGTAGAGCGCAATTGTACTTTGCTGCTTGATTATCATAACGTGGAAATGCGGTAGAAAGATGCGCCACAGTGCAGCATTTGTGACGTCATCAAGACCACGCCTTGTTTGAAGAATCGGACATTTAAAAAAAATAATTAAAAAATAACTGGGGAAAATGAAAGTATTTTCTGAGTCCATGTTATTTATTTATTTATTTTATTTTTTTTTTTTTTTGCTTATTCAATCAATTTCAGTGACAAGAAGACTTATGACTGAAGGAAACAACCCCATTGAATGACATTTTCGTTGCCGTTAAACATTAAATTAAAAGGTGATAATGGAAACCTTTATTATTATTTTTTTTTTATATTGAAGACTATTTATGAGTTAACTTTCTCCGTCATAATCTCTGCGTTTTTCTTCCGGTTTTTAATTATTGTCAAAAGCAATGAAACATAAAAGTAATTATAAAGTTATCACAACTTCCGCTTTTTCCTTTTGACGGGAAAAAGTCATATTACGAATACAATAAACCCTCGATTATCCGCGGAATTGAGTGGCACAAGTGCCACGGATAATAAAAATCGCGGGAAAACAGCTAAAAGGCTTAAATGAGGACCAGATAAGGAAAAAATTGTTCTTCCTCAAAAACAGAGCTATATTGATTCATAATACTTTTTACTAACAGTAAAAATGTTTCGTATTTTTTCAAAACAGAACTTAGCATCAATTAAAAAAAAAAGTATGTACAATGAAGAATGCACAGAAAACAAATAAATAAATATAACAAAAACTAAGTGTAAATTTACAATTTTTCGACAAGAAAACAGCTATTGGTATTTGCTTTTTGCTGCGAAAATACATGTTCCTGATTGTCAATTGACTCGCAGATAATCAGGTGTTTACTGTAAATTAGAGCCGCTATATAGATAGGCCGACGCATCAGCTTAAGTTTAGCCATTTTGGATCGGATTTTTCATTGTTGCGCTTGCTAGGGTTACCGCAGCAAAGTTTCGGATTTCGCCAAATTTGCCGAAAATAATATTTTATTTACTAAACAATTCACGTGCCGCTAATAATGGATCACAGTGAACCATCACCAAACGCGATAACTCGCCAAAAAAGACAACCACTCAAACAAGCACTCCGATCCAAAATGGCTGATCTTAAGCTGATGCGTCGGCTCGTATATATAGGGGCCTTACTGTAAATAGATGTTTGATTAAAAGTGATGCTTTTGACATAGACTAATAATAAGAATAGACCGAGCTATGGCAACCCTTTGCTGCTCATAAACCAAACCATGTGACTAGTGGATATCCTAGCAACAGCGGGCGTTGATCGTAGCAGACGATCAACGCCCGCGAGAAATAAAATAAATAGAATTGATGGAACGCGGAATATTTACGGAGTCCGATTTGTAAATTTGTTATTCTAAGTTGTAAATATTTTGTTAATATAGTGAGTTTTTCGTTTAGATAGTATTGTGCATTTTCTTTAGTCAATTTAAATAACTCTCTAAGCTGTTAAAGATGTAAGCGCCCAAATAGAATCGGCAAACGGTAAGATTTTTACCTACAATTTCAATTTAAGATTCCGATTAGTACATTTTTGCGTTAACGCAAAACGTTTACTACATTACGTTCACGCCAACGCTGACGTAGCAGTTCCAAATGAAATAAAAGTTACTGAAAACTGTGATCAAAAACTAATTACTAATGTCAAAATAATTCATAACTAAAAGAAAAACAGTTTAATCTCTGCACCTGGAAAAAAATTATAATGAAAACACATTACTTAAAATACATGTCGAGTGCCAAACTATAGATAATGTTGCCATCTAGCAACCATGCTGCCAAAGTTTTCGCCACGCCTTCCACCAGTCACATGATGTATCCAAGAACCAAATTTTTCATCAGCAAGTCTGGGAAAGCTCGGTCTACTCTTATTATTAGTCTTGGCTTTTGAGTACCGTCAAGTACGAAGCTAAGTTTTGTTATGCTCGAGTACTCCTACTACTGTAAGAGCTCTTATTTTCGCGAGGCTTTAATTTTCTCGATTTTAACTAAACAGCTGTGGAGGTTAAATTTAAGCTGAACGAATTATACATTTTCTAGCCTGAAATGATAATAAAAAATTTGAAATGTTTTATTCAGCCAAAATTTAATGATTTATTGCAGTATCTAAAATAAAAAATAAGCACAAAACATTATTGAATAAACAAGTATCACTTTAACACTATACAACTAAGAAGTAGAATAGTCCTTAAAATGCCTTATGCAAAAAAAAAAATCTATTTAGCTACTTTCAGGATTTTTCAACTTTCGTTTCTGCTGGTGTAAACGTCGCAAAATTTTTCAGCCCGCAAAATCACCGCTATCTTCATTTTCGCGAAATTTTTTTCAAGATGTTGTTTTTCCTGCATTAGTAGTATCGCAGCAGTGAAGAAATATCTACAGTGTTTATGGCAGGATTAGCTTCTTCCGTCCAAAACTAGTTTTTCCCATCCCGCCGGGAAATGCTGGGATAAAATGGTAAATACCGGGAAAAACTTCCAAGTAACAATATGTAAGAAATATTTTGGCTTTCTGAATCTGATGCGTAAGATGAAAGTTTAAATAGTGATTACAAATTTCCCTTGGGTTTAAAATTATTCTCTAGAAAAGGAATGTAAATTAGGAAGAATTGTTGCATAAAACATACAATTTGCTCACAATTTTTTTTTAAATTATTTATTTCCTAAATACTTTAGAGCACAATAAAATAAAATTATTAAACTTAAAAATACCAGTGTTATCAAGAGAAGCACTAAATAATTTTTGTTAAATTTAAATAAATTTTTATTACATTTTTAAGTAGACCTACTAAATATTTTTTTTTTTTTAATTTTGGTTTGGTGTAATAATTACACAAAATGTTCTTTTGCATCATCAGTAACAGATTTATTTACATTTTTTGTTGTTGTCAGATTTGTTGTCAGATTCTTGTCCACTCAAATAGCGTTAAAAATCTGGCTTTGAAGACTGGTTACGATTTTCTTTAAAAACCCACTAAGCTCCATACAAAAACAGTACACAATCAACTAATTACAAACTCTATTTCACCAGCACTATGGTGGAAGTAAAATTGGAATAGATGCAAAATTTCTGCAATTAATGGAACATCTTCAGGGATTTCTTGCATCATCAGTATCTCTGGAACATATTTTTTCTAATTTTTCATTCATCCAAAATAAGATTAGAAATAGACTGGGTTTGCGAAAAGCCTCGAAATTATTGTTTTGTTGATACTAAAATCAAATGTAAAAGTAGAAGACGAAGAATATGAAGACGATTATGATTTGTAATCTGTGTATTGTGTAAATGTTTTTATATAAATCTACTTCATTCTCTGTTTTTTAAATTTTCCTTTTTACTTCCTTTTACAAAAAAGGAAGTATTGTATTCGCGAAACAATTTTCACTCAAAAATCGACCTTAATTTCCATTTTGCTCACCCCCGAATGAATGTTGAGTTTTTTTTTCTACCCGACCACACGTGCATATATACCTAAGAACGTATAGACGCTCGAAATATTTCCATTTTGACGTTTCCCGAGTTGATTACAACGAGTTTTCTCGTGACGTCTGTATGTTCATATGTATGTCGCATAACTCAAGAACGGTATGTCCTAGAAAGTTGAAATTTGGTACGTAGACTCCTAGTGGGGTGTAGTTGTGCACCTCCCCTTTTGGTTACATTCGGGTGTTTCTAAAGGGGTCTTTTGCACATTTTGGAGGGTAATCATTGTTAATTTTGATGCAAACTCAAGTGGTGTCATAATCTGACGGACACTTGGCGATATATCGCCAGTCTTTTAGTCGCCAAGTTTTATCGCCAACTTGGCGACAAATTTGGCGATTTGTTTTAAAAAATCTGGTTTTTATTTGGCCATTGTTGGTGATATTTATAGAGTTAACTATTGAATCACATTAAAAATGCCGATAATGGGGAAATGACATTAAATTGGAGTAATAGGAAGTCATGTGATGCACACATCAGCTCGGTTTTTAAATCTTTCAAGCTATTATTTACTTAGAACTCAATTTTGATATTTTTAAAGATTGTTTTGAGTTTATGTTTTCAATGATCAGTTTTTCCCATGTGGAAAAGACATAGTATTTCCCAGGACGGTAAGTACCAGTTTTTACCATAGTATGTACCGGGGGTAGGAAAAACCTTGCCAACCCTGGTTTCTGGTACACGTTTCACGCTTGCACCCAATTATAGTTTTTTGCTTCGTTTCCAAAATTACCATATGAGGAATGAAAGTTTTTTTTAAACATCTTTCAGATACAATAATGATAATTACCTTAATTTTCAAAATTATATTCCTTGCACAATAAAGATAGGCAAATCAATATCAATTTATTCAACTTTTTACATTTTGCTAATCACAAATGTGTTGTGAAAAATTTAATTCAGTCGAACTCGCTTAAAACGAGCGCAAAATGATCGCAATAGTTACTCGTTATAACCGAGTGCTCTCAAAAAACGAGTTCCTGAAAAAAAAAAAAAATCATAAAATTTATCAAAGTTGCTTTTTTCTCCTTTTTAATCTCTGTGCAGAACCAAAAAGTAGGTTAATTGCTTTGAATCTCAATATCTCTTTTTCAGAAGTTCACACATACACACATTTTTAACTTTTAAATGCTTCTGTACTCACAAATAAAAAAATTAAAAAAAAAAAAAAAAAACAGATGTCGTCGTTTATTCTTAGGGCTTATGATTTATCACTACCATTCGGTTGTATTCGATATATTAACGAAAATTTGACAAAAAAAAGGTAAAATGAGCTGGAAATAAATAGAAATTTTATGAATCGCAAAAGTATTGCTCGCTCAAAAACGGAGTTTTCTCGTTAAAAAAGAGTTGTGCTCCCATGAACTTAACATTGTACCAATCAAAATATTTCCGATTTCCTCGCTAAGTCCGGGTTCTCGTGAAATCAGGGCTCGTTGTAAGCGAGCTGACTGTATTGAAAGTTACTCGTGATGGCATTGCAAAATATTGAGGATGAGCTCTATTGGAAGACATAAATGGCGTATTTTCAGCACAAATGGAATTATTATAGGAATCGTTATGTAAATAAGGGCACGATATTGTGATTAACAAAAACTTATGTTTGGTTTTTAATGTACTTTGTATATTAATTAGTAAAATGCTAACATGATGTCTTTTGTCTTCCTCAAAAAGGATTTAGCTGAAGATTTTTATAATCATTGCGGTATAGTTGAAATATGGAAGCTGACAGGATGCTGCTGAAATAAATCGAAGTGAAATAGAACGCAATTGTTGTTGTTGTAGCTGTTGCCAAAAGCTGCATCATCAATTGCCAAATTAAGCATTAAGTTATCTAGTTTACCAGAAATAATCTTAGAAGATAAGAAAAAAAAATGTGCAATTGAAATTTCAACTACGCTGAGCAATTAATTGGTGACTGTTAACTTGTGTTCTAACGTAACTTTTCTTATCTTTCAAGTTAGTTTTAGGACTTCTGTACTTTTCCCTAACTAAGAAAGACGACAGCGGAAAAATTTCGAATTATACAGAGAATTATAAAGAAAAAATACTACGGCTATTTTATTTAAAAACAAATTACTTATCAAATACCAAAAATGCGTAGAAATGTACCTTTTTTATTATTTTGGCAAATTTTAGGACTTTTTTGCCACGAGAAGATATTAACTGATCTAAAACAAATTAAAGCACAATGTTTTAATTTGGTTTAGATCAGGCTCTATTTGAAGACATTACAATTACATTGAGAAAACATCTAATTAAAAGAAGGGTCCTTGAAATAGTCTTTTCTCATATTTTGTTAAAATTTGCGACTTGAAGATGTCCACCAATTTTGATCTTATTTCTTTTCTTCTTTTTTTTTTTTCTTTGTCTATATCACTCGCAACTTTTGCGACAACTTCAAAATAAAAAAATAAGTTTTTTCGGGCCACCCTAGTTTACAAAGCGCAACTAACGAAATGCTCGGTTAGAATTCAAACTGCGCTGTTTCTTAATTCCCGCTCTTAATGCTATCTAATGTTTTTGCCATTATACGCCTGAATTCATTTTTAATCGAATATCATTTGCGACTAAGCTAATTTACTGCGCTTTTCCGTCCTTGATGTGTGATGAATTACCATGAATAATTTTTGTTAAGTGTTAAGTTCCCGACATTTTTTGAAAGCCACTCAATTTATCATTTTCTGAAGGTTAAGTACGTTTTTTTAAAGGGTGATTAATGCTTAAACATTCATCAATGCGTTAAATTAATGATTAGAAAGAAAGTTAGTTTGTATTTTTTCAAACTTGAATTTCTATTCATCTTTCCGTGTAAGCTTTGCATATAAATGAATATGCGCCGTGATATATCCCTTAGTGTTTCTTTTTTTTTAATGCTTCTTTGCTGTTTAGCATGCGATCATAATACTCCACAGAACATGCAGGCAGGGGCGCAAAGGTGGGAGGTCACAGGAGGTCGTTGTGACCTCCTAAAAATTTCCTTACTCGGCAAATTTTGTGCAACGATTCATCTAAATTATCATCATTTGGAAAAATTTGGAGTTCTAGTCGGCAAAATAATCATAATTCGCCAAAGTTCTCCGTTCCATCCGGCAAAAGTATCATCATTCGGCAAAAGTTCGAGTTCCATTCGGCAAATTGAGAATTCCCCCCCCCCTTAAAAAATGTAAGTTCGGGGCTCCCTTAAATGCAGGGGATGCATCTGTAAAACTAGTGAGCGGTCCTAGTTTCAGGTCAAAGGTGAGACTATTACTTTCTTACCCGAATGATTCCCTCAAAATAACATGATTAGGTATATTTCTTTCAATAAACGAGCTGATGTGTGCATCACATGACTTCCTTTTACTCCAATTTAATGTCATTTCCCCATTATTGGCAATTTTAATGTGATTCAAATGTTTACTCTCTAAATATCACCAACAGTGGCCAAATTGAAACCAAATTTAAAATTAAAAAAAAAAAAATCGCCAAGTTGGCGACCAAAAGACTGGCGATATATCGCCAAGTGTCCGACAAATTATAACACCACTTCAGTTTGCATCGAAATTAACAGTGATTTCCCCCCAAAAGGGGGCAAAAGACCCCCTTTGGAACATTCGAATGGAACCAAAAGGGAAGGTGCAAGACTAGGCCCCACTAGGAGTCTACGTTCCAAATTTCAACTTTCTAGGACATACCGTTTTTGAGTTATGCGAGATACATACGTACATACGGACGTGACGAGAAAATTCGTTGTAATTAACTCGGGGGTCGTCAAAATGGATATTTCGGGTGTCTGTAGGTTCCTAGGCATATATCCACGTGTGGTCGGGTCGAAAAAAAAAACTCAACATTAATTCGGGGGTGAGAAAAATGGAAATTAAGGCCGAATTTTTTGACTGAAAATTTTTTCGCGAATACAATACTTCATTTTTTTGTAAAAGGAAGTAAAAAACGTTTTAGTTCCTATTGAATAATTTAATATAATGATATAAATGTTTTTCTAAAATTAGAAATTTTGACGAGTGACTGATCTCTAACAAAACGATTCGGTTAATGTGTACATGAATTCATGAATAGACGGACAGTTTGTATTGGTAGTGATGATTTTTGAATAAAATGAGCAAATATGTTCCTTGTCATGTTCAGGTTAATAAGATTTGGCTGTACTTGCTTCTATCCTCCGTTTCTTTTGTCCGCTTGACGGGAACCAATGAAATCTTAACAATACCAATGCCATTTATGCATTGCTTGTCCTTACAGCGTTTATTACATTTTACTCCCAAACCCCGAATTAACTGCGCTCATTTCGAAAGGGTGCCTTTCAAATTAGCATTTGAAGGGCTCCCCATTCGGAAGTGCGCTTGAATTTTCCACTCAAAGCTTTAAAAAGAGCGTAATCATTGGCCGTCTTAAATTAGTAACGAAATTGATGCGAATATTTGCAATTTCATTCCGGGGAATAGTGATCCGAGTCCGAATCTAATTTAGTTCGTACGATTATGTGGGGGGAGAAATGTCAATATTTGTCTTGAAAGTCATCGCTGCTTCTTAAGTTCTAAACTATATTCATTGGGCAGTTTCTTTCTATTGATTCTTCCAGGCTTTGCTCCTTGCCGTTTTTCTCCGGCTTTGATTTAAGTTTCGCTATCCAAGAGTAGATTGGTTGACATTTTTCTCTCCCAGAATTCAATTCACTGCATGGCGCGCTTCAATTATTTTGAGCGGATATTGCAAGATTTAAATTAGGTTTCTCATATTTACTTAGCCGTGCTTTATGGGAGAGTTTCAAGAAAGTGTCGCTTTTATTTTATTTGAAGGATGAGTTTGGGTAAATAAGCCTGTTGCTGATGTGTATTTATTAATCTTATTTGATCAGTTTTCAACGGGTTTGCGATGATAAATACGGTTGGATACTTGTTTTCAATCGCATAAGGTTTTTGTTAATAACAAAGATGAAATGGTAACAAGTCGCTTGCAGAAATTAATATATTTTTGATATATTGTAACTGGCGATGGCTTAATTCCAAGCGTTTATTTTATTTCAAAAATTTTAACGTCATATTTAAAGCAAAACAAAACAAAACAAAACAAAAAAAAAAACGTTTATGTCCCCCCCCCCTTATGATTTTTTTTTTTTTTTTTTTTTTTGTTCTCATAGTATATTTTGCTTATCTCTTTTGAAAAAAAAATGTTGCGCTGTAAAAGAAAAAAAAATCATATAATTCCATAGCATTTACTTTGCTGAATTTCATAATTCTTTAAACAAAGGTTTACTGTAGTTTTCCATTTTTAAAATGGTTCATTTAATCTCGTAAAGTTTTTCTCAATATATATTTTCAAGAAAGATTCGTCTTCATTTTTGTTTCGTATCTCTTTTTCTCAGGTAGTTTAAGATTTTTTTTTCCCCTGCTTCGTTTGAGATTTCCTGAAGAAATGTTTTCCTTAACAGAAATCTACAGAGAAAAATCTTAACCATTTTTCTTTTCTTTTTTTTTTTCTTAAACTCATTTTGAAAATAAATAAATAAATTCAGTAATGTTTTTTTTTTTTTTTTTAAATTTGGGACGCTTTAAGCTTAGTTGCATTTTGTAGTGTAGCTACAAATTAGTTTTTATAGTATTCCATTTTAATTTGTTCTGAACTTTCTTTTTTGGATAAAAGTTCGTGTTTTTCCACGACGTAGGTATATACCGTGTTGATACACATGATAAATTCATGGAGATATAAAACATTTATTGAATTTCAAAATATAGTGGTATAAAAGTTGGAGAAGCAGGTTAGCAACTTGAATAAATTTGTGGGGAAAAAACGGAAACTGAGACACCATAGATAGACAAAACTCAAAACGCGTTAGATATACATTCAAAAATGGATATATTAGATAATTTGATGTTTCGTTTCGTCTTTTGTGTTAAGTGGAATTAGCTTTTATTATCATTTCTGCTCGATTCTTCATTTGTTTTCTACAAAACTAGCTGAAGAGCAACAGACACATTATGAGTTCTTCTAACTAGAAGGAAATCAATAAGGGAAAAGAATTCTGATCTTAGAAAAATTCTTAACATATGTTGAGTTGACACAGTATATCACTTAATAATAAAACTAAAATTGGTAGCGTAAATGGTTTTTAGCTAGTTTAGAAAATCATGAGAAAAGGTGTCATATTTCCCTTAGAATGGGGTTGTTTCCTTCAGTCAAAAGTACTACTTTTAGTCACTGAAATTGATAGAATAAGCAGGGAAAAAAAAAAAACATGGACCCAGAAAATGCTTTTATTTTCCCAACAGTTATTTTTTAATTAATTTTTTTTAATGTCCGATTTAGAAAACAAGGCGTTTTCTTTATGACGTCACAAATGATGCACTTTGATGCATCTTTCTACCGCGTTTCCACGTTACAATAATCAAGAAGCGAATTAAATATTGCGCTCTACGCTTGCTATCAACTCTATCGTTGTTAATACACGTGAGTAAAGATGCGAATTAAATATTACGTTCTGTGAATGGCAACAGTTAAGGGCATTTCATCATTTGTGATGTCATCGGCAGAAGCGTAAACAATGAAAGCATTCCGATTAAAGTAATTTTTTAAAAATATTAAACTTAAACAAGTTGTTTAAAAAATGGTCAGATCCTATGTTTTTAAGCATGCTCTTTGAGAAAAAAATACTTTTAAAATTTTGGAAACGACCCCATTGTGTCATATTTCCTCATATTCCTTTTTTTTTTTTTTTTGTCTTCATTTGTTGTTTTTTGATTTATTATTTACTCTCTAAAAACTCTTATTCATGTCAAATAGACGCGAAGGTTACACCCGTATAGCTTGGATTGTTTCTAGAAAATTCTTGTTTTTAAAATGAAGGTTGAATTAGTTATCATTATTGTACTAATCTGTTTAAGACTAAGTACCATGTTTATCTGATTTGAATACACACATTGTTCATTTTTTGAGCTTTTTTGTTTTTATGCAAGCCAAAATTTGCTATTGGAAAGATGTTTGGAATGCTTGAATTTGATGACTGTGTGTTTTTTTTAAATTTTGTTTTTTCTGACAAATATTTGTTAAAAAAAAAGTTTCCGACAGTTCTAAAATGTTTATGTAGTCCTTTCTCTTTAAACGAGTATTTGTACATAAACTAAAATTGACACCTGTATTTCATTTGAAGTTTTAAAATTACTATAGCTTCTTTTTGACGCTGTCGCCAATAATGTTCTTAGTCTACTTATGCTCTTAGTTTTGAATTAGAAACGCTCTTAAAATAGCTTTTAAATATCCTTCACATGGTTTTCCCTTCCGCTCTTAATGTTAAGCAAATGAATCCTGAAACAAATTTCTCACGTAAAAACGGATCTAAAAATCATGCCGTATATGTCGTGATGTTTGATTGCAAAGTTACGAATAGTGTTGCTTTTTTTTTTCATTGACTGATTAAATGTATTTTCTTAATATGAGTAATCTTTCTTCTTCTGATTCCATTGATGTGTTATAAATATATTTCTTGTGGCTTATATTGATTTTAAATTTTGCAGGTCACTGATGCAGTGAGAGTAACTTTGTGATGTCTTCGTCATGGCTAAAGTTATGGACCAACCTCTGTCGGAAGAAGCCAGCAGCGACAACGAGGAGATCAATAAGCTTTTTCCTAGGTGCAGACCACGCAATGCTGTTTCCAACAGTGATTTCAACCAGAACAGTGTCAACCTTATTAACAACAACATCAAGGACCACAGGAAGCTGTCGACTGCCAGCAGCGACAGTGCCATGAGCAGCAGCATTATGGATAAAGCCAACGACAACTATCTTCCCCACAACAACCAGGACCACCAGGACATCCTGGCTCGCCCCGCCTCTGATATGAGCGAAACGTCTTCCTGTTGTGGGGGGGACCAGCAGACGCCTTTGCCCCCTCCCCCGCCTGCCGAAATCGCTGAAGACGATTCGGTGATAAGCGCCTACGATTACTGTGATTACGACAATAGTGGCCTGCTGTGCAACTCGAGCAGTGGACCTCCCAAGGAAGAAGTAAGAAGCAATTCCACGTCTTCCGTGACGTGCGATCGACGTGATTACGGCGAAGAGGTTGTGTACGATCCAGAGTTGGACGTTGGGTATCACATGGATCCGGGTTTCTGCTTGAGGGATAGTCGCATCGAAATCGCAGGCGGCCGCGAAATTTTCTCCAAAAGCAGGAGCAAGCCTTCCAAGAAGCGGCACAGCGATGAAGTCTCTTACCACCGGCAGAGGGCGTCTCACGATCACAGCCAGTCCTCGTGCAATAACAACGTTGGCTGCACGAAATCGCAAGACTTTAAACGGTTCAGCGCTGACGTCATGTATGATGATAAACTCCGTCGATACATGTATAATATGTGTTCGGGTTCTGTAGATAAATTACACACTTGTGCTAAATATAGAACTGAAGCCTCATACATTTTGGAGGAGAAGAGTCCCGAGCATATGCCAAGAATGAATGGTCGGCTAAGTCTGAGGAAGAGTTCTTCTGTTCGCGGACTGCAAGATTTACCTGCGGATTGTAAACAACATACGGGACACTTAGTATACGAAGCGCCAGTTAGCAATGCCGAAGTTGTTTACGATGATATTGGAGAACTAATAGACCAAACGAAAGATAATTGTAGTTCTAATAGTTCTTTTACCGGCAATGGCAGCAGTAACGGTTTGCATGTTAAGACAAATGTGAATGAAACGGATTATTCAACGTACCCTGGTGAAATTTTAGAATCGCCCAACAGTGATACTGACCAGTCTTTCCGCATCATGCACAAACCTCACATTGATACATTAGATGCCAGTTCTCCAATGTCGCCTTGTGGAGGTTTATGGAATATTGATGGGTTAGGTCAAGATCATACTGGTAGTTTGCATAATCTAAGTCAAGACGAAGACATGGACACTGATTCCGAACCGGCGTCTCCAGTGAAACAAGGTATTGCTCGTCTCATTGGCAACGTTCCTATTGCAGAGTATGAAGGTTCTCCCCGCCGGTATGGACCCCGACCGGGATACCCTCATAGAATATCGTCTGACGAACAAAACAGTGCCGAAAAGACCCATCCTTCGACCTGCGAGGAATTGCTTAAAGTCATAGCGGGAAACGGTAAGCCTTTAAGTGCTGAGCATAGGAAAAGCGCCTACAAATCTTCTGAAGAACTCACGGATTGCGGTAACCACGAATCTGGCGGTAAAAACGGTTTGAAAGATTATGATCCTATTACTGGTGTTTGCAGTAAAAATGAGAGCAAAGACTCTTGCACCAAAGTACTGGCTCAGGACTCCGATTTCAGCGAGCTAGATTACCGACTTTATCGAGTCAATACTGGTAGTTCCTACGTCGGCCGCCGACTCGCTCAGTCGTCGGCAGCCGAAAATGAAGACAGCCCCAAACGCAATGACGTTGTGAAACTAGTAAATGGCGATGTCCCTCACGTGTCCAAGAGTTCTCTGTTGAGCAGTGAGTGCTTGTCTCCGTCTCGTGATCCGGAAATTTCACTGTCCCCTAGCGACGATGCAGGTGCAAGCACTTGTATTTCGACTTCCACGGGCGTCGTTTACTTACCGAACGAGCAAGAGTTGATGCTGTTGCACGAAAGCGTCCACCAGCACACTCTCCAGGTGGAGATGG
This sequence comes from Uloborus diversus, assembly GCF_026930045.1. Lineage (NCBI taxonomy): Eukaryota > Metazoa > Arthropoda > Arachnida > Araneae > Uloboridae > Uloborus > Uloborus diversus. Next base: position 162,429,775 of record NC_072736.1, read on the forward strand.
TGGATCAGGACCTCGAATCGATCAGTACCTATCCCGGTACTGAAGACCTCGGGGAAACCGAGGTCGGCGAGCAAGTGGATCACACTCGAAACTTTACCCTCTCTCCCGAGACGACAGACTGTGATAGCAACGACGTGGAAAGTGTCGTGTCCCTCGAGGGCAGCATGAACTCTGGTGGCCGCCTGATGAGCAGCATGCCTGTTCTGGAAGACGGACTGTCCAGTGGTCACAGTAGTGACCCGGACACCAGCGAAGACGAGGGTTCGGACGGCGCGTGGTCGGAAAACCGGAAGCGCGCCTCTGACGACATCGACAACCATACTTTGGCCTTAATCAACAAGCAGATCAGCAAGATCGAGCAGGACTTCTGTAAGCGCCCTTCCAACAGCATTGTGCCTCCGGAGAAGATGAACCATCACGAAGTGGCCGAGTACCTATGGAGGCATTCTTGTAATAATCAGCATCTTGAACTGCAAGATGTGGACCTTAGTTACTTTGATGCCCTTTGTAAGTACCCTTTTTAATCTGTTTTATATTGTTAAGATACTTAAATGCTAAAGGTTTTTGATAAATAAAAGCACTGGACCGTGTTAATTGTCAAAAGAAAAAAAAGGTTCAGTCCGACAATTTTTTTCTAGCCTTTCCCACCGTCAGGGTTGCTACGCTACATGGAAACCTGAAGAAACAAGAAAAACGCAGGGAATTTTAAAATAAAATAAACTAGTATGTTATGGCCATCACGAAACTTTCTTCTATATCTTTCTTATAATTCTGATCCCCCCCTCCCCCCATGCTTAACGAGGAAGCAATATTCCCAATGAAAACAAAATTATACATGCCAAAACTTGATGACCATCTCAATTCCTGATTTATCTCAAAAGCAAAGCAAAGAATGAAAATTGAAAATTATTTTAAAAACCGTGCTTAAAATAATTACAAACATATATCTGTTAACATACACAAGATGGCAACAGTTAAAAATTTTAAATCATTGAGATAATATTTCGGATCATTTCCATGCAATTAAAAGCACGAGCTGAACGCAGACGACAGTCTGTTACGATTTATCTTTCTTATTGTTGCAATTAAAAAGCTATTTTTATTCACACAAATAAAAAAAAATCAGCCCCCCATGGAGCGATTGGCGCCAAAATTGAACCAACGCCTGTTTACATATGGATTCATATTTATTCCAAATTTCATCCAGAACGTAGCATTACTTCTTGAGATATGGCACTCACAATGGAAAAAAAAGAACGTTCGATTGCGCCACCCCCTTTTTAGCTGTTGACACCAAAATAGAATCATTTCTTATACCCTCTAAGGGCTACTTGTCGATAAATTTTTGTTTGATTACGTTCATTATTTATTGAGATACGGCAGTCACAATTGACGGCAAAAAACGTTCTATAGCTCAGCGCCCGTTTGAGCTATTGACACCAAAATTGAATCAGGATCTGTACCTGTTAGGGACAACATATGGACCAAATTTTGTCTGATTCCGCCAGTTACTTCCTGGGGAATAGCAGTCACGCAAAACTCAAAAAAAGTCCCATTGCTCCACCCCCCTTGGAGGAATTCGCGCCAAAAACCAATGGGCACAAGTTCACATAGGGGCACATATGTGTACCAAATTTCGATCGATTTCATGCTGTAGTTTTTGCTGTAGAGCGGCCACAAAAAACTGGTCACACACAGACGTGACACACACACACATACACACACACAGACAGACAGACATTTTCCAAAAATAGTCGAAATGGACTCAGCACACCTCAAAACGTTCGAATCCTTCGAAATTCGAAAATTTGCACGAATCCAATACTTTCTTCTATATATTAGATATAGAAGAAAGTAACAAGGAAAATCCAGGGAATTTTGCGAATTTCTTCAAAAACCTGAAGAGTACAAGGGAATTTAATTTTTATTTTTAAATTGACGTTGTAAAAATCTGTCTTCACACACAGAAAATACTATAAAATATTACAATAATAAAATTCATAAATAAAATTTAATAAAAAATGTAATTTAAAGGGTTTTTACTTTCTTCTATATCTAATATATAGAAGAAAGTATTAGATTCGTGCAAATTTTCGAATTTCGAATTTTGACGGATTCGAACGTTTTGAGGTGTGCTGAGTTCATTTCGACTATTTTTGGAAAATGTCTGTCTGTCTGTGTGTGTGTGTGTATGTATGTGTGTCACGTCTGTGTGTGACCAGTTTTTTGTGGCCGCTCTACAGCAAAAACTACCGCATGAAATCGAACGAAATTTGGTACACATATGTGCCCGTATGTGAACTTGTGCCCATTGGTTTTTGGCGCGAATTCCTCCAAGGGGGGTGGAGCAATGGGACGTTTTTTGAGTTACGCGTGCTTGCTATTCCTCAGGAAGTAACTGGCGAAATCAAACAAAATTTGGTCCATATGTTGCCATTAACAGGAGCAGGTGCTGATTCAATTTTGGTGTCAATAACTCAAACGGGGGTTGAGCTATAGAACGTTTTTTTGTCGTCAATTGTGACTGCTGTATCTCAAGAAATAATGAACGGAATGAAAGAAAAATTTATCGGCAAGTAGCCCTTAGTGGGTATAAGAGCTGATTTTATTTTGGTGTCAACAGCTAAAAAGGGGGTAGCGCAATCGCCCGTTCTTTTTTTCCATTGTGAGTACCCTATCTCAAGAAGTAATGCTACGTTCTGGTTGAAATTTGGAATATATGTGAATCCATACGTAAACAGGCTTTGGTTCAATTTTGACGCCAATCGCTCCAAGAGGTGTTGATTTTTTTTTTTTTTTTTGCGAATAAAAATAGTTTTATTAATGCAACAATAAGAAAGATAAATCGTAATAGATTGTCGTCTGCGTATTTCTCGTGATTTTAATTGTATGGAAATGATAGGAAATATTATCTCAATGATTTCAAATTTTTAACTGTTGCCGTCTTATGTTTGTTAACAAATAAAATATTTGTAATTAATTCAAGCAAGGCTTTTAAAATAACTTTCAATTTTCGCTCTTTGCTTTGCTTTTGCAATAATTCAGACATTGGGATGGTCGTCAAGTTTTTGCATGTGTAATTTTGTTTTTGTTGGGAATATTGCTTCCTCGTCAAGCATGGGGAGGGATCAGAAAAAAAAAAAGAAAAATATAGAAGAAAGTTTCGTGATGGCCACAACATACTAGTTTTGTTTAGTTAAACATAAAAACGTCTCTCATAAAAGCAAACATTATTTATTTTTTAATTTATATGCATCTTTTTCAAATATCAGTGTTTGTTCGTTTGTAAGACTGCATACCCATGCAGGGAAAACACAGGGAATTTCTTTCCTAGAATTGAGTGGCAACCCTGACCATGATCTTACTAAACTAGTATGTTGTGGCCATCACGAAACTTTCTTCTATATTTTTCCTTTTTCTGATCCCTCCCCATGCTTGACGAGGAAGCAATATTCCTAACAAAAACAAAATTACACATGCAAAAACTTGACGACCATCCCAATGTCTGAATTATTGTAAAAACAAAACAAAGAGCGAAAATTGAAAGTTACTTTAAAAGCCTTACTTGAATTAATTACAAATATTTTATTTATTAACAAACATAAGATGGCAACAGTTAAAAATTTTAAATCATTGAGATAATATTTCCGATCATTTCCATACAATTAAAATCACGAGAAATACGCAGACGACAATCTATTACGATTTATCTTTCTTATTGTTGCATTAATAAAACTATTTTTATTCGAAAAAAAAAAAAAAATCAACACCTCTTGGAGCGATTGGAGTCAAAATTGAACCAAAGCCTGTTTACATGTGGATTCATATATATTCCAAATTTCAACCAGAACGTAGCATTACTTCTTGAGATAGGGCACTCACAATGGAAAAAAAGACCGGGCGATTGCGCTACCCCCTTTTTAGCTGTTGACACCAAAATAAAATCAGCTCTTATACCCACTAAGGGCTACTTGTCAAAAAAATTTTGTTTGATTCCGTTCGTTATTTCTTGAGATACAGCAGTCACAATTGACGACAAAAAACGTTCTATAACTCAACCCCCGTTTGAGCTATTGACACCAAAATTGAATCAGCACCTGCTTCTGTTAGGGGCAACATATGGACCAAATTTTGTTTGATTCCGCCGGTTACTTCCTGAGGAATAGCAAGCACGCGTAACTCAAAAAACGTCCCATTGCTCCACCCCCCTTGGAGGAATTCACGCCAAAAACCAATGGGCACAAGTTCACATAGGGGCACATATGTGTACCAAATTTCGTTCAATTTCATGCGGTAGTTTTTGCTGTAGAGCGGCCACAAAAAACTGGTCACACACAGACGTGACACACATACACACACACACATACACACACACACACACACACACACACACACACACACACACACACACAGACAGACATTTTCCAAAAATAGTCGAAATGGACTCAGCGCACCTCAAAACGTTCGAATCCGTCTAAATTCGAAATTCGAAAATTTGCACGAATCCAATACTTTCTTCTATATATTAGATATAGAAGAAAGTAAAAAGGCAAAAAACTATCTGTCTGAGTGAAAAATTATCATATAAGCTTTGTGCTACAATATGATTAAAGTGAAGAACCAATGTAACTTAAGCACAAATTTTGAAGAAAATACAGCATATATCTATTTCAAGGCTACAATGGAGCCTCTCATCAGTGCAAAAACCTCACCGACACGACCGAAAGTCGGGAGAGAACTGACACCAACCACGTGGATACCGGTATTTACACCAAAGAGGGCCAACCGATAGGAATTCAGGACACAAGACAACCAACGACCAATCAACAACCGTTATGTTGGTATAAATACCGGTGTCCACGTGGTTGTTGTCAGTTCTCTCGCACCTTTCGGTCGTGTTGGTGAGAATTTTGCACTGATGAAGCTTTATTTACGTTGGTTTTTCACTTTAAACATATCTGAGTATTATTGTTTGAGAAATATATCATCTGCTCTTTCTTTGCAGCCCAGAAGCCAAGTGATAGCAGCCCCCGGTTGCAAGCCGACAATGGCCTTCCGGAGGACTGTGCCAATGGGAAAGCCCCCGCCTCAGCGAATGTCTCGGAAGCCATCAAGGAGATCAAGCACGCCATCCAAATGACTAAAAACGTGCAGTTGAAGAGCACGCATTCAGGGAACAACTGCGATGGACCTAACCAACCCGTATGGGTGCCTAGGTACGAAGTCTCCCCTTTCTCTCTATAGTCACCAGAAGGGTTCATGGGGGGAGGGGGGATCATGATCTGGAAATGCAGGTTCGAACTAAGAGCTAGGTTACGGTAGCGTGATCGCTTGGCGGGTTTGGCGACAAACAATAGAGTTGCGGAATTATTTTACATTTGAAAGATACTATTTGATGTCTCTTTTGGTTATTTGTTGAAACATTTCAAATTCAGGGGCCAATCCAGGATTTTTTTTTCTTGCTACCTATTTTTGTGAAAGTATTGCATCATTCTATTTTGTGAAAGTATTGCATCATTCTATTTTGTGAAAGTATTGCATCATTCTATTTTTGTGAAAGTTTTTTTTTTTTTATCAGCATTGTTTTTGTGAAATTTCAGAGGCATCCTAATTTTTGTAAAAGAGAAGTAGAACAAGCGAAATTTTAGTTCGAAAAGTGTAAATGTCATCTAGTATTATTTTTAACAGATTTCGTTTTTTGGAGAGGGGAGGGGGCTAAAAACCTAAGAAGTATGAAAAATACCATCGTAATTTCAGCTTAATAGGCTATGTGCTGTGTAAAATATAAGAAATTATGAGAAAAACGGTTTCCCAAAACAGATGTTTAAAGATTGCGACAATATTGCATAACTACACTTTGGCGAGAAACAGCTAAAAATTAGTTAAAATACTACAAAAAGGTTTCTATTTAAGCGATTGTTCATATAAACCTGCTTAGAATTTTATTTTATGAGTAAATTTCGTTTTAAACAGAGAAACAAATTTTATATTTTAAAATGCTAATTTTTGTGAAATTTTCGATGTTTTTGTGAAGCTACTGCTTTTATTACTTGATTTTTGTGAAAGTACCGATTTCAAAACAAGATTTTTGTGAAGCTACCGAAAAACGGTAGCAAAATCAGCCTGTATTGGGCCCTGAAATTGCAGATAAAAAACCGCTTCATTCGCTAAAGGGCAGGGTTAGCGTAGCGTGGTTGCTTGGCGCATTAAGCGATGAACTAATACAGTTGGACGATTATTTTGAGTTTTAAAGCTACTGTAAATCTTTTAAAATGTCTTGGCGATTTAAATTCCAAAGAGACTTTAAAAGGTTTTATGAAAAATAATTATTTTACACAAGGGAGGGGGGGGGGAATTTTTTTATTCAGCAGAATTCCTTTAAATTCTTAGCACGGGCATCGCCGTGCGGGTACTGCTAGTAGGGAATAAAGTTGAAAAGCTTTCTTACCAGGAAACCACACGATAGTGTAATAATGAAAAAATCAATAAATAATAAAATAATTAGTTTTCAAAGAGTAAAACATGTTTCTGCATGCACAAATTTTTTGCCCTTGTGTCCCCGTTATCGAAATATGAGGTCTTAATGTCTGCCGAAATTTTAGGAAACGTCGCTATATGCAGCGATCTTCAGTGAGAAATGGATGACACCTTTCACGCGATTTGTAGATGGATGCAGATGGTGATACGTGATCAATTTTTCGCCAACTCTTCAAGTTTGGCGCTTTTCTTAAAATTTCAGCAAACTAAGAATTTATATCTCGATGACGGGGGCAAGAGGGCAAATAATTTTTGCGGCAAAAATATGTCTCAAGATATTCTTTCGATCGCTACCAATTTAAACTGTTTTTATTAAATACACTATTCGTGTGGTTCGCTGGTAAGATCTAAAAAACCTTCATTTGTTACCAAAACTTATTACTTACCTTGGTTCTTACCGATAACAAAGGACAGCTGCTCTTTTTCACAGGTTAGAATCTAAATCAACGTTATACCCTATTTAACTGAAATTGAAAGCGGAGGTAAACAAAGCACTGGGCGTTTGACGATACAGTTGTTTGCTTGGTACTGGGATGATTCGATTGAAAACAGTGCTCCCTCGTGGTGGCATAACTTTTTACTTCCTTTTACAAAAAAGGAAGTATTGTATTCGCGAAAAATTTTTTACTCAAAAATCGGCCTAAATTTTCATTTTGCTCACCCCCAAATCAATGTTGAGTTTTTTTTTCAACCCGACCACACTTGGATATGTGCCTAAGGAACGTACAGACACCCGAAATATCCATTTTGACGATGCACGAGTTAATTACAACGAGTTTTCTCGTGACGTCTGTATGTACGTATGTATGTGCGTATGTATGTCGCATAACTCAAGAACGGAATGTCCTAGAAAGTTGAAATTTGGTACGTAGACTCCTAGTGGGGTCTTGTTTTGCACCTTCCTTTTTGGTTGCAATCGTATGCTCCAAAGGGGGTCTTTTGCCCCTTTTTGGGGGGAAATCGTTAATTTCGATGTAAACTCAAGTGGTGTTACAATTTGTCGGACACTTGGCGATATATCGCCAGTCTTTTGGTCGCCAAGTTTTGTCGCCAACTTGGTGAAAAATTAGGCGATTTTTTTTTTTTAAATATGGTTTCAATTTGGCTACTGTTGGTGATATTTAGAGAGTAAACTATTGAATCATATTAAAACTGCCAATAATGAGGAAATGACATTAAATTGGAGTAAAAGGAAGTCATGTGATGCACACATCAGCTCGTTTGACTTTTATGATTTCTTCCTAAATTCATATTGAAAACCAACAGTTTGAAAAATAATCTGGTATCCTCTGAAAGAAGTAAGGGTGAGCTTTTTTTTTTTGTATGAATTTCTTGTTTGTGGAAGCTTTAATTGAAGCGCTATCAAATGTCTTAAAAATCGCTCTGTCAACTAATCAGTAGGAACGGAATCGCCCTTTCAAGGAGAAAACCGGAAATCTGGTAAATCTTATCGGGAAAACAGCCACCTTGTTTGCTCCCTGAAATAGATTATTGAAAGAAACATGTTTAGATATCAGCAGAAACGGTGTCTTATAATTATGGTGACATATTTCCCCGCCAATAGAACCGAAATGGGAGACATAACGTCATAATGTATCAGGATTTAAGCTCGGTTCAAAAGTTCTTTAGCATAAAAGCTAAAATTAAGGAAAAAGTTTTAGCAAAATGCTAAAAAATGTTTACATTCTCATATCTTTCTAAATGCCTCTGTGTTTCATCTCCAGTTTAAAATAATTGAAAATTTCTTCTATGATATCTTTAAAGCAATTAGTACAGCAGCGTTTTTTTAAGCATAAAATAAAAGTCTTGGATTATGCTTATCATTAAGAAAACATATGTTTGGTTTTTAGAAAATTGCACTCTCCTCCTACTAATAATGCAGTTTTTGAGGGGACATAATGCTGGATAAGACAAAGTATTGAACTTGATTGCAATTTAAGCATCTTTACTGAGATTTAAAGATTAGGTTGACTATCGCTATGCGTGCTTCCTGTCTTGGATTATAAGTTTCCTTTTTTTCAAATTAACTTATTTTTTAGTTGAGCAAAAAAGCGAAAGTGCTTTGCTTTACTTTCGCAATTGAGATAGTGTTTTCGCATTTTGCGAAAAATGCGATCGTAGCATAAACCCTGTAATGTATGCCATGGCAAATTTGTATACCAATTTTAACCCCTTCCGTCCTGGTGTCCGGTATAAACCACTTTAAACCGCTGCTAATCATTTAATAATTGATTTAATTAGTTGATTTTTTTTGTAGTTGACTCTTTACATTCTGCTTTTTATAATCTGTGAAATAATTTTTCGTTTTGAGATTGACAACACTGACATATAAGGATTGAGAGATAGAGAGTGGCTCATTTTTCCAACTACGGATTTTCATCTGAAAAGCGAGGTTTTTTTCCTGATTTTTTTAAAAATATATAATCTTTAATTAATCGTTTCAAACGTTTATATTATGTTTTATAATTGTTTGTGAAACATTTTATAATGAAGTTTGTTTGGTATTTTATCGTTTTTGTATATGAAATATTGATTTCAAAAATATAAGTTTGGAATATTGGACGTGCCATAACTCTTTTAATTTTGCTCCTACAAACTCCAAATTTTGTCTATAAGATACCCTTTACCATAGTACACTGTGTACCAAATATCAACATATTTGGTCAAATATTTCATAATTCCGACTGATGGGGTTAATGGATTTTTGATTTTTTAAATCCCTGTAAGATTCTGGTGATGTAAGCTAGTGTGTGTATTATGAGAGGTAATCAAAATGGTTATGTTAGAAATATCTTCTTCGTTTTTGTTTTTTTTTTCTATTTGATTTTCATATTTGTATCTACCTATTTGCATGCCATTGGATATTTAAAAAAAACCAGAAGTGTGTAGATGATATTTGTTTTTGAAAAAAGTCATGATTATATTTAATTTTAAAGTGGCATTTAAAATAAATAAATGTGGCCCTTGCTTTTTTTAGTCACAAATGCGGACTTTCGAGAAATGCTGATTTTATACATTTATTTTGAAACCGACGGATAGTTAGTAAATGAAAGCAACCAACTCTGCCTTTTAAGTACTCTTTCTTTACTTTCAAAATTGTAAATAATCAAGTAAATATCTTTCTCCTAATTGGTTGCTTTTTGGCGTTAAAAGTCTTGTTTCTTTCGCAGAACATTGATGTAACTTTATATGTTCAGCTGAAACTAATTTTCGTTTTTAAGTGCAATCTTTAACACTCCGAAAACAAAAGAGTATCCCAGAAACTTTTTCCATTAGTTGTACTGTAGGAGAAAAACAAATGACGTCATAAGCGAGGCTATTCTCTGACCCTGCAGGCTTGTGGGCAGATTAACCATCTAATTATTTTTCTTTCTTCTGTTTTTGAGAAAACAGAACATTTCAAACACGTTGAATAGAACTCTCATTATTGTAATTAGAATCGTTCCTAGAACTTATCTGTTGGGTTTTTCGTGTTTATCTTATTTTAACTTTTAAGAGAGCTAAGAAAAATGAGAAGTATTATTTGGATGTTAATTAGCGTCCTTAAGATTGCTGTTTATTTAATTTTACTTTTCGTTTCGCATTTAGATAAAACTCGGGATTTGTTTTCAGTCTGAGTGGGACGACTGCTTATTGGTTCAATGTCTTACAAAAATAGTTTGGATTGAGTTTACTTCTACGCCCCTTCAAACTTACACTTGAAAACTAATAATAACAACAATGAAAATAATAATAATATTATCAAAATAATAATGATAAAGTATAATAAAATAATAAAACTATTATAAAATTTTCATAATAAACTATTATAAAATAATAATAATGAAACATAAAAAATAGTAATAATGAAATAATTGTAAAATAATAATAATGAAATATTAAAAAAAATATAATGAAATAATAATAAAATAATAATAATGAAATATAAAAAAAAATAATGAAATAATAATAAAATGCTCTTTCATTTAAAAAAAAAATTAAAAAAAGGTAAGTTAAAAGAAGATCGAAAATATTGCTTTAAGTATTTGTACTTCTTAAATAACGACTTCTATAATTATAGTAATATGTCAGTCCGAAATCTGGTAAATGTGCACATGTTGAATATCAGCTTTCACATATCGACTTCAACCGGTGAATATCAACTATCACATACTAAAGATATTGGCGAAAAATCGAAAATTTCCGTTGAATCACTGGTGAAAGTCAACATTCTCCAATTCCTGTTTTTAACGGTAGCATGACATACATTTTTAGTTCATTCCTCCTGGAGCTTATATCAGCCACTTTTTAACATTTCACCAGGCACAAGGCTTCATCCGATCATTATTTGAAGACTTCATGTTCTTTTTTTATTTGTATTTTTTGTTATCTTTGTTTAGGGATATGGCGTCAGTGCTTTGCGAAAAGATTTTCGGGGAGGGGAGAACTTTCACTTATAACGAGCATATACAGGATGTTCCGTTTTAACCTGCAAGACCTTTATTTGCAAAAATGTTCAAAATCAGATGCAGAGTTAAGATATTGTAAGTATGAAATGAAAATTAAAATGAGTCAAAAAGTACGAAATTTAACTTTTTATACGGGCCCCAGGTCCCCTAACTTATATTTAGGGGAGTAATCTTCATGAAAAAAAAAAAAAAAAAAAAAATCCAACACAAAAAGTTTGAAATTAGTACGACGAATATTCACCGAGATATGAACACAGCGTTTTATGACTTACACCACTTTTCACTCGCCGTCAATAACACCTTTTGAGGGAAAATATAGTGGTTAACAAGTGTTTAAAATTACATATGTGCATAGAGTGTGATTTTTCAAAGTATTCGAGGTTTTGTAGTGTGTTTTTGCGTATCACATAAAATTTGTATTTATTTTTGAATAGCAATAAAAAATATAAATATCATGTTTTTCTTACTTTGACGACCTGTCATTCTTCTGAAAGAGAGATAAGTTCCAATCTCACCTTCTGTATGGTCCCTTAAAACTTTAAACTGGAATATTTCCTTGAGTTTTGGTCGCACAAATGTCAAGTTTTTTTGTGTTAGTAATAGTTTTAAATGGAGATTATTTATCTAAATATTAGTTAGGGGACCTAAGGGCTGTATAAAAAATTAAATTTCGTATTTTTGACTCATTTTTATTTTTTCTTCAAACTTTCAATATTTTAACTCTGCATCTGATTTCGAACATTTTTGCAACTGGAAGTAAACATCTAGGACTAATGGTTGCGAAAATAAACATCTTGCAGGTTAAAACGGAATACCCTGTATATATGCGGCATCGGTGCTGTAATCTTCGGGGGGGGGGGGTGCTGCAGATCGAACCCACGATATAGGAAGTTATCTCTTTATATTAAGAAAAATTAAGATCACAGAAAATTTTGAAAGGAAGTCTGTGGCGAGCCTGCATCCAGGAGAGACCCCATAGCACCTACAGCCTTGAAATTTTGTACAAAATTACTTCGAGCCCCGGTGGTTTGCACTTGGGGTTTTGTTTTTTCAAATTTGAATTAGTTTTTTTGTAATTATTTTTTTAAGCTTAAATTTCGCATAAATTGCCTGTTAAAGGGGTGAAAAATTACTTGCACACATTAATATTATATATCGTCGGAAAGGGTAAAATTTTCCACGTTCTACGTATTTTGTTTCAATGCTCTAACTTAAATACGGCGGGAGTTATTTGCGTTTTTAGCTCGCACTTTTTTAGGCTTAGTGAAGGCAAAAAGTGAAGGAATTTTCCCACAGTTTTCTTTTTGACAACACTGGAAAGAGCGGTTTTTTTTTTTTTTAATTCCAGATCTAACTCGACCTATGTTCGAAAAACGAAGTTTCTATCTCCAAAGGAAAAAAAGTTACAAGCCGTTTTAGTCATGTTCGAAAATTTTTATTTCCATTCAAATTATTGATGTTTTATTTGGCGTTGCCATAGTTCCGTCTTTTCAATTCGTTTATTTCTTCTTTCTTGTTCACAAATCTTAAGGGTTTCGATTTTAACGGAAAATCTTAGGCTCAATTCAAGCCCGAGCTAAAGAGTAAAATATACTACTTGAGACCACGAATATGAAAGCGACTTTTCAAACGTACACAACTGCAGTTTTGCAATGCTCAGGAGCCTCTTAGCCCTTTTCGCTCTGCAAGTTAGTACAGATTATTTTGAAACCCGGGGAAGGTGTGCTTTTTGTTCCAAAAAGGGAGCTCATAATGCGTTTCTAATCTGTATCGTTCTAATTGACGATTTGAATTTTTGCGAATCAAATGAGATTGCAAAGCAATCTTCGGGGGTTGGTGAACGTTAGCGAGCAGGGGGCAGAGCACCTAAGTAAAATTTAAAAGAAAAGTGTAGTTGAGAAGTGAGAACGCTCGAGTGAAACGAAGGAATAGAAGGGACACCGTCTCTTACGTCCGTCCTGGACTGTCGACCATCGGGTTTAGCACCCATATACAGTATTCGCATTGGGGATTTCAAATTGTAAAGCCCAGTAAATTAGCCAAATTTTAAAAGTCTTAGCCAAAGAGTAATTTAACAAATTTTAATCAACTTTTCTATAAAACTTTAATCAGAGAGTGAAATATATGTGTTTTTTTTAAAATATAAAATGCAGTCGAATACTTTTTTTTTCAGATGCAGCATTCGCTAAAGTAAGACACTATTTCAGAAAGATTTTTTTTTTTTTCTCGCAGAATTTTTAACTATCTTATAACATAATTTTGAGGACTGAGAAGAGCTTTTTGTTTTGATTTGTTTCTCTGGAAATTTCGGATAATTTTCGGTTCGCCAATACATTCGCCAAATACGAGTTTGTTTCGCCAAGTTCAATTTTATCGCGTTTGGCTTGGTGGCGAACGCTTAACTCGGGTCCTAATAAAAATATACAACCCTCATATATATATAAGCTAAAAAAAATTTTTTAGTTCTTAAACACTCCTTTATAAAATTTTGAGGCTGATAAAAAGTAACGCATCCTTTCACATTCAGAACTTTACAATAAGTTGAGATAAGTCAAGGGCGGATTCAGGGGAGGGTCAAAGGGTCAGCTGACCCTCCTGTGACAAGAATTTCAAAATTGTTATTTAACTAAAAATAGTAAATGCACATAGAATCAATGTAAACCTTGCGTTGTTTGGTTCTGTAAGGTATTTCTTCTCAGCACGTCATAATTCAAGGGATTGACTGGGGCTGTCACTATTTTGAGCTCTTTGTTCATTTTCAAAAGAACAATCATCTCTATTGAGCTTTACGTTTTTCAGAGTACTCTTCCACCAAACCACGTGTCGTGTGTGTGTGTTGTGTGTGCTTTTTCTAACAATTTTATATAGTTGTAATCTCTACATAGTATAAAATGAAGTCCCCAAAAAGCGTCTGTGTGTTTGAACTCGCAAAACTCGAGAACTACACGGCCGATTGCACTGAAATTTTCGCAATTTGTTCCTTTAAGTCCTGAAAAGGTTTGCAGACCAGTTCGAATAAAATTCTATGAATAGTTCTTTTTTTATTCCAATTTACGTCCAATTTTCACATAAATTCTCAAGTATGGGGGTGAAAAATTACTTGCACATATTAATATTACACATCTTTAGAAAGGGCAGAATTTTCCGCGTTCTACGCAATTTGTTTCAATGCTCTAACTTTATTACGGCGGGACTTATTTGCGTTTTTAGCTGGAATTTTTTTAGGCTTAGCTGAAATTTAGGCACGACTTTCTTCATTACATCTATAAATAAAAAGTGAAGGAATTCTCCCACAGCTTTCTTTTTGACGCCGTTGGAAAAAGCGACCTTTTTTACTCTAGATCTAACTCGACCTATGGTCGAAAAAACTGAGCTTCTATCTGGAAAGGAAAAAAAGTTACAAACCTTTTTAAGTCAAGTTCAAAAAATCTCATATCCATTCAAATTGTTAACCATTTTCTTTCGTATTTTAATTCTTTAAACTTATTTTATTTTGTGTTTCTATGGTTACGCTTTTTGAATCTATCTTTCTCGATTGAATTTCTTAAAATTATTTTAATATCTGTCGTCATTGTTTTTAAGGGAGATTTTGCATTGATGCTTTTTTTTTCCAGTTCCGTCTGATTGCTAAATATACGTTACTTGACACAATTTTTATTTTCAAGGTAGTCCGGGCGAAGACGGGCAATGCAGCTAGTGTCATATATATATATATAAACTGACGGTAACATGACCAGCATGTTTGCCTGCAGAAATATGAATTTTGATCAAAATTTGATCCATGGCGCAGGTTGAGGCATTGACAAATTTAGCGGAGGGGGGGGGGTGATGTGAAAGGATTTTGATCTCATCTGGGGGAAGGGGTCTCTGTAGCATGAGCGTGTGCGCCATCCCCGTTGTCGGCATCCCTGCTTAACTGATACTTTTTTTACGTATAATGTTGGCCATTGAAACTTGACCCCCCTTACAAAAATTTCTGGATCCGCCCCTGGTTGAGAATTAGGTGAAGTACTGCATATATCTAGCATGTAATAAAGCAAGATGTTTGTGTATGGCGTGCGTCCTGGGAAATGCTGAAGCCTAGAAACGTGAAGTTTGGTTCTAACTGTAGTTTTGCCACCAATAATGTGTACCTGGAGCCCGATATCTTACAAATTAGAAAACAAAAAAGCTATTTAACCTTTCATGTGATTTAAGCACTTTCTATCCAACAGACCTCGAACTAATTGTTATTTTATTCTTTAGTGTTTTGTTTATAAATAGGGCGAATTAGTGTTTCCTGCAATTAATTTGAAAAGTCGATAATCAATATAAATTTAGTTCTAGCGTACACACATGGTGATCTAATTTCCTCTTCACCACATTAGAGTATTCTGTGTTAGATCTCATCTGTTATTTCTTTTTCCCGTTTGTCATTCTCTTTTCGTCTTTCCTTGCTCATTTTCGTCAACGTCTTTAACGCAGTTGATTTTCAGTGTTTTACTTCTTTGCTAACTGTCCCATTTCCTCATTAACTTCGTTTTTAGTTAGTATTCATTGTCTTCCTCCTTTCAGGATATTCTTGTGCAATTACACCGTCTCAAAAAAAGAAAATCTTTTCTTGAAGGCAGAACTTTTCCCTTAACTTCTGCTCTGTGTTCAATAATTATTTCAACTGAAAACTAATAAAATAACTTCCCACTAAAAGCAAAAAGTGGACCGTTTGACTCGCTTATTTCTGAAATTACTTATATATACGGAATTGTGCACTTAATAAGTTTAATTTTCGGATCATCCAGCATTTTGCAGTAATTGCGCATCAAGTCATTTGATTAAACGACCTGATAAAATAATTACACTTGATTTGCAGTAATTTGCTTTTGATAAATAATTGGATGATTAATAATTTCAGTTAACGAAAGTGAGGAATAAAGAGAGTTATTTCTATGCAACTTAATTGCTTCTTCTTCAGTCAACAAAGTTCATGTAAGCCTTTGAGATTTGCTGATGTTTTTCCCACTTGAAAATTGCATGATTTAGTTCAGAGTTTCCCAAACTGTGGTCCGCGGTGCTACTAGGTAAAACGTTAAACATAATTTAGATTGAAGAACGAGTAACGATATTTTAATTCAAAAAGAAAGTACATTTATGAGGAATAAAAATCTTTTTGCTGAAGTACATGCAGGACGCGGCACCCTCACCAAAATTTTCAAGACTCATCCATTTACATCCATAATTAATGACTGAAATCCTAATCCGCCAAAAATACAACTCATATGAAAAATTAAAACTGCAGTTTGTGCTTTTTGACGTTGTTATTTCTTACTTTTGATTAGTGTTTTGTTCACTAATTTCAAAAGTTCATTTTTATTAGTAAACTTGTTATAAAAATTTGGTGATAACAGTTTTATTCCTAATTGAATTTGAAATATAATTTTACTTCCTTGACTCAAAATAACAATGTAAGAAATGAAAACCAGACAAGAGCTATGAAAAATATACAGAACAATGAATGAATAAATTTAAAAGGAAAAAAGCGTAAAAATATATTAGAAAAAAAATATAGATTTTACTGTGTGATTTTTTTTTTTTTTTTTTTTTGCGTACGTTGGGGGGAGGGAGCGAAGTTCGTACTTTTCCCGGAGGGCCAGCCTGCATTATGATTTTCACCAGACTGAGAACTAAACATCTAAAAGGAATGAAAACATCTTCTGACGGAGTTAACGAAGTTACAACACGTAACTGTTTTGACATTCATCTTTATACTGACCATATTTTGACCGTCCTGCTTACACAGGCCAAACTATTCTGTATGGCCTTGGTCTATCTGAACAACCAGCTGTTGGCATCGTATGAAAGTTATGGAAGTCGCAAAAGCTGTCTTCCATACTTAAGTAGGCCATATTTGACTGCTCTGCACTTTTCATGGGCCAGATAACAAGAGTCAGGGTCACAATCTTGTACCATGCACTGCACAGTTAGTAGAATTAGCCGTGGATGGATGGGAAATTTATTCAATTATATAAACCGTTTGTTTCTGCACAATTGGTAGTCAACGATTCACACAACGAGGCAACGAGTCCGTGCTAGTTGTCTCTGCTATTGGATTAACGCGATTCTGGTAGATCATATTCGCGCCACTGAGAAATGCCACGGAAATATAAGTTCGTTGCTTGAGGCACCTGGGGCCCTGCCCCTTACCCTCTGGTGTGCTATGTTGATAGTTCCCCGGTTGGGGGCATGGCTTTATTCTGACGCAGAATATGGTTGCGTGGATGTACGAGAGATGTGGCTTCCTCTAACGGGAGTACCATAATGGTTAGCCGAAGGCTCTTCAAAGTAAATTTTAACTAAAGTTCTTCTTTTTTAAATAAGTTTAAGGTTCCCCCCCCCCCCCTCCTACATATTTTTTAAGTTATATACTTTTTAAAATAAAATTAAGACAATGATAACATGTTGATTAGAAAAAAAAATAGTGAAATGAAAATAGATAGGAGCATGCTCCCAGCCAGAGTGTAGCACAATAACTAGAGTCGAAACGAGATAAGTGAACCGTAGAAGGGATTCACTCACCCCGTTTCGAATTTGAAACTAAGCTAGCAGAGCGCGAGGCCTGCGAGAATTTGCCGGATCCAACGGATCGTTATTTGGAAGGTTGTTAAGTAGTGGATTGCCAACACGGGGGATGTTGTTGTGGAATCTCTTGGCGAGCTTTTTGCTAAAGTTGTAGAGCGTCGGGATGCCAATCTCTTCCACCAGCTTCTCCGTACGCACGTACCAGGAAGAGTCGCACGCCACTCGAACCATCACTCTCTGCAAGTTCTCAACTCGGTTAAAGTTAGAGATTGCAGAAGTCGCCCATATGGGCGCTGCATAGGTAATAATGGGTCTTAGGCAGGACTTATAAATGAGCAGTTTATTATCCGTTGATAAAACGCTTTTTTTGTGCAGGAGACAATTTACTCGTAGTGATTTTTTGGAAGTGAGGTACTTCTTGCGTGCCTCTTCAATGTGAGGTCGCCAGGTTAAATTACGGTCGGAAGTTATGCCTAAATATTTCGCCCGCTGAGACCAATCAATCGGGTCGGTATAAAGATGCAGTTTAATAGGAGGGAACTCAGTTGTCCTTGTAAAAAAGCAGGTAGCTATACCTCATTTTCATCAGATGAAAAGGCTCCATTGTAGCCTTGAAAAAGCTATTTGCTGTATTTTCTTTAAAATTTGTGCTTTATTTACGTTGGTTTTTTTCACTTTAATCATATTGTAGCACAAAGCTTATATGATAATTTTTCATTTAGACTTTATAATAGATCACATTTTTTCTGTTTTCTGCACCCTTCTTGAGCATGCTTATTAGAGAGTCGGTTAATATCTTTTTTCTTTTCTTGTTGTAGTTATAGGTCACATACCCCAACAAAAACATCGAAATTATTTAAGTTTATGAAAAAATTTAAAATGATATATTTTTATAAATGGAATGTAAAGAAAGGATACAGGGTGTCCCAAAACGACCGCATAAACTGTGCACAGAGAGATTACTCCTTGGGAATATGCATAAAAACTACCCAAAGAAGCGTTCCTGTAGGATCCATAGTTTACGAGAAAAATTCGAATATGACGTCACTTCCGGTGCAAAAAAATACACTTGATTGAACATATCATCAGCAGTGTACGTATATTACGTATAACAACAAACACGTGTGATGACGTTTTAAACATTATCGTCTGGAAACATATGCAAATATTGTTGCTAGTATGTTCAATAAAGCACCGGCTTCTTGCACCGGCAGTGACGTCATACTTAGTTCGTATTTTTCTCATTGACTATGGATCGTACAGGAACGCTTCTTAGGGCAGTTTTTCTGTACTCCCAACGAGCAATCTAGCTGTGCAGAGTTTATGCTGTCATTTTGGGACATCCTGTATATATATATATATATATATATATATATATATATATATATATATATATAATGCATTTATGAAGTTCTATTTCTAATGCATTTATATGAGTCAAAGCTTCTAATTCTTTTTAGTTATTAAAGAGTCATCGGCTGTTCAATAGGCGAACAAGAGGAAGTAATGTAGTGTTTAGACCCGCCCCTCTCCCGCTAGATTTCGTCTTTTTTCACATTACCTCATCTTATTGCCTTTGAAGCCTCGCGCTCTTTTAAATAATCTACTGTAGCAAAAATCAATAGAAAATATACGAACAAAATCAAGTCTGATGATTGATCATATAAATTTCTCAAGAAATGTCTAAAACACCTCCCCAAAACAAAAGTCTAGTTACAATCCTGGGTTGTATAACTTGTAATAGAAGTCCCAGTCAATTACCCCCAGTCGAAAGGATTGAAGATAATAAACAAACTGCGTTAGATTCGAGAAATATTTCGTCACAATGACGACGTTATTGGAATAAAAGCATTTATTTTGGTTCTTCTCTACACGGGGATGATTAATGTCTTCACTGGACAAAATCAAGAACAGCTTTCTGCGTCAATACCCCTGCAATGCAATATGATTTATGGTCTTATTATTTGGAAGAAATTGATTGCTTAGTCCTCCGGGTGGGTTTGAATTAGCATCCGAGAATCTTGAATTCCATCTTTTGAGATTATTATATCTGTACTTAGAAGGGAGTTTTGTGTATCTAAACTTATTCTACTGGGAACGGTGCTCAGTCGTTATTAGTTCTCTGTTTCGATCAAAGTGTGACTTGTTGAGGAGAAAGTTTTAGGGATGTTGCCAGTGCAGCATTTTGAATTAGCCAACAGAATTTGACTCATATCGTCGCCTCAGAGCAACAGTAAGATATCTAATCCCAGAAATAATACTAAGAGATCTTACTGTTGCTCAGAGGCGATAATATTATGTTTTTTAACTAGTGGTTCCCGCACGGCTTTGCCCGTAGTAGAAAAATTAAAAAGTCATTTGGTTCGCCTGTATATTTACAGGCAATGTATGATGAGTTTCTCGCCCAATTTGCTATGTCCACGTTATGGTAATTTGCTCGTCCACGTTATGATAATTTGCTCGGTAAAATGTTCTTAAAAGTAGACTAGAAAAGGACAAAATCGAATTTTCGAAAAATCGCTTCGAGGTGCACACCCCCATGCTACAAACTAATTTTGTGCTGAATTTCATCAAAATCGGCCAAACGATCTAGGCGCTATGAGCGTCACAGACATCCAGAATCCAGACAGAGATGAAGACTTTCAGCTTTATTATTAGTAAAGAAGATGAGATAGTGGTATAAACTTTTCATTGCAGTTTGTGTAATTCTTGTACGTGTTGTAGGAATTATTTGTATGCATCTACCAAAATTAATTACACTTCTTGAAAGTTTACGGTGCTTTACTCTCTTTTTACTTCCTTTTACAAAAAAGGAAGTATTGTATTCGCGAAAAAATTTTCATTCAAAAATCGGCCTTAATTTCCATTTTTCTCGCCCCCGAATTAATGTTGAGTTTTTTTTTTCGACCCGACTACACGTGGATATATGCCTAGGAACCTACAGACATCCGAAATATCCATTTTGACGACCCCCGAGTTAATTACAACGAATTTTCTCGTGACGTCCGTATGTACGTATGTATGTGTGTATGTATCTCGCATAACTCAAAAACGGTATGTCCTAGAAAGTTGAAATTTGGTACGGAGACTCCAGTTGTGCACCTTCCCTTTTGGTTGCATTCGGATGTTCCTAAGGGGGTCTTTTGCCCCTTTTTGGGGGGGAATCATTGTTAATTTCGATGTAAACTCAAGTGGTGTTATAATTTGTCGGACACTTGGCGATATATCGCCAGTCTTTTGGTAGCCAAGTTTTGTCGCCAACTTGGCGATAAATTTGGCGATTTTTTTTGAGCAATCACGATTGCTTATTGTTCTCGTTTGACTGTTTTGATGTCCTTTGATTTTATTTTCCCTCCGCCACCCTCTGCAGCATCACCGTCGACAGGGTCCTCACGATGCTGCTCCTATAGCCGAAAGCCAGGTTGCATCCATGTCCTACACACGCGCATACATACACAACTACACACGCACGCACACAAACACATACATACACATACACCTACACACATACACAAACACATACACACAACTACCCACACATTCATGCCACACACAGACACAAACACATATGCCTACACACACATACACATACCCCCCCCCCAAACACATTCATACACACAACTACCCACACACTTATGCCAGCACACAGACACAAACACACATGCCTACACACACACAAACACACGCCTACATACACACACTCGTGATTGCGAAAAACATAATTTGAATTCAAGATGTCAAAATTCAAATTAATTTTTTTGAGCAATCACGATTGCCTATTGCTTTCATTTGACTGTTTTTGACGTTCCTTTGATTTTTCCCACCGCCACCCTCCGCACCATCACCGTGGACAGGCGGGCTCCTCACGATGCTGCACCTCTAGCGAAAGCCGTCTCCAGGTTGCATCCATGTCCTACACACACGAGCATGCATACACAACTACACACACATACACACACACACAAATACATACACACATATACACCTACACACACAAACACATACACACACAAACACACGCATACATACACACACATACACACAACTACCCACACATTCATGCCTGCACACAGACACAAACACATATGCCTACACACACATACACATACTCCCCCCCCACACTTATGCCAGCACTCAGACACAAACACACATACCCCGTACACACAAACACCCCCCCCCCCCCCCCACACACACAAACACACATGCCTACATACTCGCACTCGTGATTGCGAAAAACATAATTTGAATTCAAGATGTCAAAATTCAAATTAATTTTTTTTTACAAATGTCCTTCCTAGTGGAATTTAAAACAATGTTATTTTAATTTTATTTCAATTTGGCCACTGTTGGTGATATTTAGAGAGTAAACTATTGAATCACATTAAAACTGCCAGTAATGGATAAATGACATTAAGTTGGAGTAAAAGGAAGTCATGTGATGCACGCATCAGCTCGTTTCTTTTGACGGTTAATTAACAAACTAGAAAACCGCCCGTCAAAGTATAACGGGTGGAAATTGATTCTACATTTGAACGAAGCAATTGCCAGCTGGGTAATATTTTGATATAGAGTTGAAATTTTAACTTAAACTCCAATGGATTAACCCTAAACTCCAGTAGATAGCGTTCATAATTGACCAGTTTTTCGTTTCTTCATTGTTCTAAAATGAGTCTTATCACTAAAACGGTTAAAATACCGCATCCAGTTTAGGCTCGTCAAAACAATGCATTTCCCTGCATGTCATACATTACCAAAAAAATATTATCAAATTATCATGGCGTGGACCGAGTTTCATTGTTGATGACGTCAGGAGCGTTACTCCATCATTCGCTATGATATATATAAAAACGAAGCACTTAGAAAGATATTTTATAATGTTTTCCTCGCTATAAGTAACTTCGAGTCCGGTGGGCTGAAGTGGTAATAAAAATCCAGGTTTTTCAAATTAGGTTACTGCTAAATTCAAGGATTTCGGGCAAAAACTACACATTTTTCTTTGTTATTTTTCATTGCGTCAATAAAGAGCTCTTAAGAGAATTAAGAAAGATGAAATAATTTTAGAAAGGAAAAAATTGATTTAAATTTTCTCATTAAGTTTTCTTTTTTATATGTATTTGTGACTTGGGGTAAAGTGGTCATAGTCAAAAAAAAAAAAAAAAAAAAAAAAGAAAAAATCAGATGTCATTATAAATAACCGTAATATTTAAAAATGCGTCCACCCAGTCAGTCATTTGATTTATTTATTTATTTATTTTTTGTTACGTCATGAAATAACATAACTTTTCCATAATGATTTTGTCTATTGTTAATGAGAGAAAAAAAGTTTCTCTTGATTAACACTAGAAAGACGGAGGGGCCTGTGTGGCCCCTCGCATAGTTTGTTGTTTAATAACTCGGATAATGTCCAACGGAAAGTAATGTAATTTCCTGACTTTTCATTATATGACACTATTTGAATGCTTGTTTAATCATCTTATCATGCGCCTCATAGTACTGTAAATATTGATCCCTATACCTAGAAAGACGGGAGGGGCCACAGTGGCCCCTAAGCTTTTTTACAATTAAAATTTTTTTTTCCCTTTCTCCTAATTGTTCTAGCATAAAAAAAGACCATTCTCTCTAGTTTAACCTGTAACTTCCGCTTTATACAGCCAGTTGGATATCCAAATGCTATAAACAGTACTGACTGCTTACCAGCCTAATGGTAGCCATTGCTCTTGAAAAGAAAAACTGATCCAAGCTTTTGGCCAGTATAGAGAGCAACACTACAAATAATTGCATACTAAGTTTTTATTTAGTCATGAAAGAAGGTGTATCAGACTCCCTCAGGAAGAATTTTTAAAATAATTCACCCCAAAAATGGGTAGGGGCCACACTGGCCCCTTCAGTCTTTCTAGGTATACAGAAAATGTCAGTCATTCTAGTGTTAATTAAAAAAACTAGATGCTATAAATTTAGCAAAATACAGTTCAATTATGAATTTGGAATATGTAGGTTGTTGCTTTCATTGCTTCCTGATGTGTTCTGAAACAACTGGCTTGGCTCTCTCAGCTTGGAAGCGCTTTCACGTTTGCAATTTAATCCGCGTATTGTCGCGTCTCTTTAGCCGGCGTTTCTATGGACTTTTTCAACCCCGGATAAAACCTGCTTTTAACCACATTCCGGTTTTTTGCCGGGTAAATGCGGAACTTTCTTCCTCCTGCTATCTACTGGAGTCAAAGCGGGGTTTTTACCCAGAATGCACTTCGCAAAACGAATTTCTTTACTATATATATATATATACCACTATCAGTTCTCGCTGAATTATTATTATTATTTTTTTTTATAAAAAAAGAATTCAGCGAGAACTGATAGTGGAAGTAAACAAAGCAACGTGACAGTTGGCGATACCGTTGTCTAATTGGCTATGGGATGGCGACAACAGCGCCAATCAGATAAGCGAAATATTCCTGAGAAAATCATACTGGGTGAAACCGCTTTCTTGGATACAGAGTACAAGCTTTTTTTGCATGTGAACCGCGTTATTTCCATCCGTTTTTTTTTTTTTTTGAGCAATCACGATTGCTTATTGTTCTCATTTGACTGTTTTGATGTCTTTTGATTTTATTTTCCCACCGCCACCCTCCGCACCATCACCGTGGACCGGCTCCTCACGATGCTGCTCCTATAGCGAAAGCCGTCTCCAGGTTGCATCCATGTCCTACACACACGCGCATACATACACAACTACACACACACACGCACGCACACCAACACACACAAACACATACAAACACTACCCGCACATTCATGCCTGCACACGGACACAAACACATATGCCTACACACACATACCCCCCCCCCCCACATACACATTCATATACACAATTACTCACACACTTATGCCAGCACACAGACACAAACACACATACCTACACACACATACACATACCCCCCACACAATTACACATACCCCCCACACACAAACACACACATTTGTGATTGCGAAAAACATAATTTGAGTTCAAGATGTCAAAATTCAAATTAATTTTCCTTTTTTTTTTTTTTTTTTTTTTTTTTTTTTTATTTTTATTTTATTTTTTTTTTTTTTTCGAAGTTGGTGCGGGGAAATGCGAGGTACAAAAGTCTCATGTAAACGCGGCGATTATGTTACGTTAGTGCTCGCGTTTTGGTTTTTTCCCCCGCCCTTAAAATCCGTGAGCAGAGAAAGATTTTGAATCATTTCTTTTAGTGTTAGTTTCAATTAATAGAATAGATACCATTTACTATACCAGGGGCCAATCCAGGATTTTTTTCTCGCTACCTATTTTTGTGAAAGTATTGCATCATTCTATTTTTGTGAAAGTTTTTTTTTATCAGCATTGCTTTTGAGAAATTTTAGTTCGAAAAGTGTAAATGTCATCTAGTATAATTTTTAACAGATTTCGTTTTTTGGGGAGGGGAGGGGGAGCGAAAAACCTAATTATGAAAAATACCATCGTAATATCAGCTTAATAGGCTATGTACTGTGTACAATATAGGAAATTATGAGAAAAATGGTTTCCCAAAACCAATGTTGAAAGATTGCGATAATATTGAATAAATACACTTAGGCGAGAAACAGCTAAAAAATAGTTAAAATACTACAAAAAGCTTTCTGTTTAAGCGATTGTTCATATAAACCTGCTTAGACTTTTATTTTATGAGTAAGTTTTGTTTTAAACAGAGAAACAAATTTTATATTTTAAAATGCTAATTTTTGTGAAATTTTCGATGTTTTTGTGAAGCTACTGATTTAATACTTGATTTTTGTGAAAGTACCGATTTCAAAACAAGATTTTTGTGAAGGTACCGAAAAACGTTAGCAAAATCAGCCTGTATTGGGCCCTGTATACAAGAGTATGCAATGAAGAACAATACATACAGCGTACGCTGAAAGAAAGCACCTGTTGGGGAGCTTGTCGCGCTATTGATCTAAACGACCGACATACATTTCCGAAAGCTATGCAATCTTGAAATACCGTAAGAAATTCTCAGAATTTTCTGTGAGGGTGTTACGGAAGGTCAGCTACACACTGCTGGGTCCCATTATTAATATAAGGGGTGGTGGGATTATGAATATCACTCACAGATACATTTAAATTATAGCTAAAACATTCTATCTACTAATATTGAGTAAAAAATATACATAGGTAAAAACTAAAAACAAAAAAATAACACAATCATAAGTTTAAAAAACATTTAATTACCGTTAAAAATGTAGTGAGAAGACCCGTGGATAATCCGAACCGCGGATAAACCGACCGCCGATAAATCAGGAGTTTACTGTTAGTGACAAAGGGCGGAGAATAGAACCAATGCGCGACTACTTAAGGGAAATCGTATTGCACTGGATAATGTTACCATTAATTTACCCTTTTAACTTTTAAAGGTAGCAGTTTTAAACAGTAAATGTGCATTAGTTTATGTTACTGTTTGTCCAATATCACTTATAATATATTTAAATTTAGCTGCTTTTATTTATTTTACCCCCCCCCCCCCACACACACCGTTTTTAGTTTTGCTATTGACTGTACGAACTAGTTGGAATGGTTTGAAGAACTATTCATCCGGCTTCGTTCCAAAACTCCCCGTTCCGAAGCAATGATTGCTGGATTAGTTTGTGTTCCAGTACCTTCGAAAATGATTGGAATTGCTTTCGAATAACCTCGGCGGTTGGTCGAAACCATTTCTGGAAAATTAACATCCTGCTAATGTATTAGGAACAGCTTTTGCCAATGATTCTCTCGATAGAACTCGATCACAAATATGCTGTTGTGGATTGTTTAGTAGCTTTAGTTACAACGCTTCGATTCCAAATGTGAAGTGATGTTTATGGCTTTTACGAAGCAATATGATGAAAGCCCTAGAGGTCAAATTAGGATTCTCATTTGTCAGTACAATTCTGTACTCAATGACATTCAAGTACAGGCGTCCTTCGCATAACACGGTACTTCTACAACACGATTTCGATATTACACGGTACAAAACTTGCGATTATTATAACACGGTTTCGATATTACACGCAGGGCCGAATTTAGCTCCATGCCGCCCCTAGGCAGATTAGAAATCTACCGCCCCCCCCCCCTAAAAAAAGCAAAAACTCAAAAGCACGCAAAAAAAGTGTTCCCGAAATTTTAACTGTCAAGCTTATGAAGAAATGATGACGTTTCACATTCAGGGGCGCCCCATGGGAGGTCACAGCGATCTCCCAAAAAACTCCTTATTCAGCAAATTTTGCTCACGATTCAGAAAATTTAGGGATTACATTGCAACATATTCTTTTTCTTTTTTAAATTCTAAAAATTGTTTTTTAATGATACCTAACGATCCTTCTCATTAGATGTTATGTACGTATGTATGATATGCGTGTAAGCTCGTGTTTTGTCTCATTGGTTTTGTTAATTTCCTATTTTTGGTATTTATACTGTCTGCTGGTTCCACCGTGTTGCTTTTCTCGGCTGACTTTTCGTCCAAAAGCTCACACTTCTTTGCATTGAAAAAGGCGTTCCTTATAATACCGAAACACGTGTCTGCAGTAATTTACAATTCTTGTGCATCAAAACGTTGGTAATACATTCATTTAATTTTCAAGCACAGAAGTATCTATTCGTTCATGACTCCACTAGATGGCGCTGGCGCTTAACAGGCCTTGACAATGACTTTTCTATGTTTAACCGATGCAGCTCATGCATCTACCAATTAATGTCAACGTTTCAAAGTTTGTTTACTTTTGATTGAACGTCGCCCATTTTGACCGCAAGAGGCGCTGAACGGAACCCCTGCATACACCAATCAAAGGCAACGTAATGTAAACAGGGGTCCCCAGTAGCGCCCTCTTTGTTGTCATGAGTTCCTGCATCCACAAATCAAATGCAACGACCTCTTTGTTGCCATCAGTTTCAGCGATTGCCACGGCCTATAAGAATTAAGTGGGGCTATGATTCGTTATGTAGTATATCTTATTGTGCTAACTTTCATTGTTTGCCATTTTGTTCTCTTTCTTACCGTTGATGTGTTGTTTCTAGGTTGTCTCAGTCGAACAAGTCCAAAGATGGCTGCCACGTGGATGGCCATGGAGAGAGGAACGCGGAAGATGGTGAGTACATTTACGCCTCACTTCGTCAAAATTAACTATTATATCTGTTGAGAGAAACATTAGAGCCTGTGTAGTCATCACAGAAATAAGAATCATACTTTAATATAGCGTGTTTTCTGAAATTAAGTAGCATGGGCCAGGGACACCGCGAGATGGATGGTGGGGAAGGAGATTTTTCCACAGAACATATATCGCAAATCCCAATACAGTAGTTTACTTAAATGCAGGGAAGGAGTAATCACGCTGAAGTGACTTTTCTCCATAACATTTAAAGAGAATATTACCCTGAATCACATATTTGTTATAATGTGTGATGATGATATCTGTATCTATATATATATATAAATGAATGTTTGTCTGTATGTCATCCACGAACTCAAAAACTACCCGGCAGATTTGGCTGAAACTTTCACCGTTTGTTATTTTTGGTACTGGGAATGTTTATAGACCAGTTCGAAAAAAATCCGATCGATAGTTCCTTTTTTATTCCAATTTAAGTCACAATCCATTGGATAAATACGAATAAAATTATCGGCTGCAGAAATTAATTCGCGTGAAAGATCTCTTTGATAAGAAGTTAGCTGTTGCCATTTTTCTTGAGTTTGAACAAATAAATTCTTTCTTTATTGTTTTATGGCTTTTCATGCAACGGGGGGATTTAAAACTTTTTCTATTTGATATTTTTAGCGATTGATTGATCTTGCAAACTGCGTGAGTACAAAATTTGAGTATAGTCACGGCTTCACTTGATACCTGGACCGATTATTATGAAAATTGCTATATATATATCTATTTTTCCACGGAGAAGGTGCATAATATGCTCATTGAAGCCACTCGCCACCTGGTGGCACTGCAGAGTAGCAACTTCTGCCCCGTTCAACCGATTGTCATGAAAATCAGTATAATGATGTATTTTTTTGTTGGCGTAGCAACGCGCGTCGGGTACAGCTTGTAGTTTATAGAAATGAAATAATCGACTTTGACGTTTACTGGGCAATTTATTGCTCTGTCTTTCGCACGTGCAGTCGAACTTGCTTATAGCGAGCCCTGTTTCAACGAAAACTCTGATTTAGAGAGGAAATCAAAAAGATTTTGTTGGTACAATGTTAAGTCTATGGGAACAAAACTTGCTTTTAACGAGCAAACCCCGCTTAAAGCGAGCAATATTTTTGTGATTCATAAAATGTCTGTTGATTTACTCCTCAGAAAAGATTATTCTATTTTTGGAAAAAATTTCATAACATTATGAATTCAACTGAAAGTTAGAGATAAGACATAAATCATGAGAACAATGACATGAGTCATTGACATCGAGTTCCTGTCATGAGTGATGACTCAGCCCTTTTTTTTGAAATTCGTGGAGTAAAGGAGCATTTAAAAATTATATAATTGTTGAAGAGTGTTATCATTTCCGAGATAGACTTCCGAGGATATTGTAGTTGAAAGTCTAGAGAGAGAGAGAGAGAGAAGAAAAAAAAGAGAGAAAGCGGTCACCACATGACGACAAATATGAAGAGTTTGAAGCTAAATAGCCCTCGACATACTTGGCTTCTAAAGTGCAGAAAAACTTCAAGCTATTTTGAAGCCACAAATGCAAAGGAAGATGTTTTTCGGACCCCACGTTCGTCGAAAAGAATAAAAAAAAAAAAAAAAGATCTGTGACCCACTTCCCCCAATTAACTCTAATTTGAATTCCGAAACTTTGAATTCAAATTATGTTTTTCGCAATCACGAGTTGCGACGACCCTACTGATAAGAGTTATTGTTTCTAGAAATGGCTCCCAACCTCAAGCATGTCCCTCCTCCTGGGTGGTTACGCGTGTATAGTTGTGTGTGTAGGCTTACCTGTGTGCACGTAGGCGTGTGTATGTGTGTAAAGGCGTGCGCGCGTAGGGGAGTGTGTATGAGCATGCGTGTGTAGGACATGGACGCCACAGTCCAGCAAAAGTGGATTCCGGTGGACAGTGCTCAGGACCAGCCGCGCCGCCGCCGGTGGACGGTGGTGCTGCAGCCCTGGTCCAAGCTGAAAAAGGAACCGTAACGTCAAGGACTGTCAAGTGAGAACAATAAGCAATCGTGATTGCTCCAACAAAAAAGAGACACTTAGACAGTTCAAATCAAATAACCAACCTCTTTGGTACTGTACAGAAATATACAAATAACAAAGCAAGCATGTATAAATTTTTTGTGATATTTTTTTTCACGAACCCGTTTTCAACGAGCATTCGGTTATAACGCGCCAATTCACGCTCGTTTTAAACGAGTTCGACTGTATTAAAATTCCGAAGATAGGGTAGACCGACCAGTGAGTGAACACCACCCAGTGAATGAACAGCGCGTCATTTTTTTTTTTTTAAATAAGCTTCCAAAAATTTTTTTCTGAATTAATTCACTACAAAAGCGTTCTTTATTGATATTGTAAGCTATCTGACACCTGATTGGTTACTTTGGATACGAATTTTTTTCCTGGAAAAAATTTGAAATTTTTACTGCCGTGAATCGTTTTTTCTCTCTTACAAAATAATAAGGCTGGTTTCGTGCTAGCAATTATTTCGATACAAATTATTTTTATCGATAAATTTTATATTTAACTCAACGAAAGAAAAATTAAGTATACTTATTTAGGCTATGGATTTAAATTGTTTCAGTCAATGCAGAATGCGTAGATTTTCAGGTAGAGGGGTGTTCAGTCACTGGGTACGAAAAATTGCGAAAACCCAGTGAATGAACAATGGCAAAATTTCTTTTGATTTAAGAAGAAATTTGAAATTTCTTTGAGATATTTTCATTTTCGTACTTTTTTGTAATGCAGATAGTTTTATATGCTTATTTATTTATGTATTTCATTATATACTTCATAATTTCTTTATTTTTGTCTTTGCAAACAATGCACTTTTTACTGAGTTTTATCTTTTACCTATCTATATCTCTATCTGTATATTAACCTACCTACATCTACCTTTCTATATCTTGATCTCTCTTGATAGATAGACAGGTAGATAGAGAAATAGAGAAATAGAAATATATATACAAAGAGAGAGAATAGATAGGTAGATATGTAATGTATGTTTGTATATAGATAGATAGATAAATAGATAGAGGAAGATATAGAGATAGATAGTAGATATATAGACAGGTAGATAGACCGATAGATATAGATAGCTGGATAGATATAGATAGGTAGATATATTGATAAGTAAATAGATAAGTATATAGATAAGTAGATAGATAGATCGACAGATAAGTATCTATCTATATATATATATATATAGAGAGAGAGAGAGAGATAGATAGATAGATAGATAGGTATAGATAGTTATATAAATATATAGGTAGATAAACAGATATAGACAGTTATATAGATAAATAGATAGATCTCAAAGAAACTTTTTGAATCAAAATTTATCATGTTCATTCACTGGACCAATTTATGTTCATTTACTGGTTCGAGGTGTTCATTCACTGGGTCGTTGCGTCATTTTTTCTTTAAACACCTAAAATGTTGGAAGCGGTACCATTTAAGTTCCCGCGATTTTTTAGAGATATTTACATAGATCAATTAAAATGTTTTAACTATCACGATCTGTATAGTATAGAGTTTAAAATTACTAGGATTTTTTAAAAATGAAATTGTGCTTAACTGTTCATTCACTGGTCGGTCTACCCTATAAAAACTGCACTTGGTTTGTGATGACAGGGGTGTCCACCCCCTAAGAGCAAGGGCTCACCCCCTCCACTAAATATCGCGAAACCCCTTCCCCCAAAAGTAAGATCCCCTCTTAAAAATGAGAAAAATACCCCTCAAAACACCCCCCTAAAAATTTCAATGGCGCAGTCTCCGCCATGACCCCCCCCCCCCCTAGGTGGACACCCCTGCTGATGATATAGCATTTCATTGAAAAGCATTTTCATTATCCTTGAAAATGTTGGAGGAGATAGGCGAGGGAAAAAATTATTCATCGAGACACTGGAAGTTTCAAAGCGCTTCTCGGTTCTTTTTCCCGCCTTTCCTTTCTCTCGGAGGCTTATATTTATCGATAGTGTATCGATTCGTTATTACCTTTGGACGCCTCCGCTGTTGCGTTCATATGCGAATCCATGCGGAGGAAGTTATTTTTAGTGCTCTTATATTTTACCGAAAGAAAGTGGGGAAGGTCATATTTTCACCAGAAATTTTTTTTGAATGTGCTGTGCTGTCGCGAGTGTAGCCGGTTTTTGCCTTTTGAGGACTTTTGTCGTAAAAATTATGTCAGGCATTGAGGCTGCTGTCGTTGTCGACTTTCTTTCGTTCGGGTGCAAATAAAAGTTTTATGTAGAATTTATTAATTACTAGTGGTACCCGCACGGCTTTGCCCCAGGGTTGGCAAAAACCCGAGTTTTTTTTAAAAAAGCCCATGGACCCAGGGTTTTTTGGGCTTTTTTAAATAAAACCCAAAAAACCCAACTAAAGCTGGGTTTTTTGTCTTTTTTTAGGGAAAATATAGGGTACTTGTAGCATATTGTAGTGTAAGTATATGGACAAAGAGCAAAAATTGTCTTTGGGTAAAAAAAGTTTGAAAACTAGTTAAAATTCAGCGTTTTCTGAAGAAAAGTAAAAAAGACAACAAAACTCAAGAGTTGTGAAGTTTCAGATTTTTTAGTTTTCATTATTACCAACAGTTAAGGCAAAGTTACTTCTCGAGTGATAAAATCTATTGTTCATTTTTAATTACTACTTTTTTTTTTTTTTCATTTTACTTTATTGTATTTAATTTTGTTATGCAAAACTACTGTAGAACCTCAAGTAGTTTAAATCCCTTTTTACTGAATTCCAGCTTAATCAAGACATTTCTTTGAATTTTATGTTGTTATGTTTTCTATTTCTGTGTACAGAGTAAGAAACATTAAAACTTTTTCGTAAGATAATGAAAATACTGTACATCCTTCTCTGTTTTCTGTCGACCGTTTGAAAAACCTGTTAATTTCTAAAAAATATACCTTGTTTTTATTCGAGATTTGTGGTGTGTTGGTTTGCAGAAAATAATTCACATGAAAGCCTTTTAGCTAGAGTAGTTTCCTCTGCACAATCTACAAATACTTCGAAAATCAGTCATGACAGGACTTAGTCAAGATAATTCGAGTTATTTATTGACCAGTTAGAGAAAAAAGTTAAATACATTTATTTAAAATCTTTGAAATATTTTTTAAATGCCATTAAGAGTTAAGAAATACTAATAAAGTTCAAAATTCATTTTTTATGTCCATTGTCTGTGGTGAAGAGCAAATAAAAAAGAAGTTCAAATTGTGAAAGTATTTAAATTAATTAATTTTTTTAAAAAACTTCTCAGAAAATTTTAAAAAACCCAAAAGGGTTTAATATAAATATTGGGTTTTTTTAAATGGGTTTTTTCAAAAAAACCCATTGGGTCCTATCCGGCCAACCCTGCTTTGCCCGTAGTAGAAAATTAAAAGGTCATTTGGTTCGCCTGTATATTTGCGAATTACGGATGGTGAATTTCTCGCCAATTTGCTCGCCCACGTTATGATAATTTCGTAATTTACTCTTCCACGCTATGATAATTTGCTCGGTAAAATGTTCTTAAAATTAGAACAGAAAAAGAACAAAATCGAATTTTTGAAAAATCGCTTCGAGGTGCACACCCCCATGCTACAAACTAATTTTGTGCCAAATTTCATGAAAATCGGCCGAACGGTCTAGGCGCTATGTGCGTCACATAGATCCGGACATCCAAACAGAGATCCAGATATCCAGACAGAGATACTTTCCGCTTTATGATTAGCAAAGATTAGTTGTGATAACTTCAAGTTAATTTTTACGAAGTATTAAATCAGAAAACAGGGTTTTTTGCTCAGGGATTTTTTGAGGAAATATTGTGAAACATTTAGCTGTCAAAAAGAGAAGAAAAAGGGAGGGTTTCAAATAAATGAGTTATTGACCGAAATTAATCTAACTTACTTGAAAAAGTGTTAAAAATCAAAGTATTTCAGTTAGATTTTAACCTAACATAAAATGTGAGCTTGATTTCACATTTTTAAAGAAAAGTATTTTCATTAGTTATTAACATTTCGAAATGTCAAAAAATTCGTATAGAGGACGTTAAATGAAAAACTAACTAAAATAAGGGGCTTTCCATAAACAGTAGCGTAACTATGGGGTCTAGCGCCCTTGGCGAACAAAAGAAATTGCACCCCCCCCCTCACAGAAAATTACCGGAGGTCATTGTGACCTCCGGGGAATTTTTTTTTTTTTGAACATTTTGATTAATTGATTCGACAAATAGGAGGCAGCATTGTAGTTTTTTTTTCTTATTTTCTTTTTTAGAATTGTTTTCAATGATGCCCAATGTTTCTTCCCAGTAGATGTTATGTATATATATATATATATATATATATATATGAGCCGCTCAGAGCGGCTCACTCTAGCTCTTTTTCTTGCAAGTTTTTTTTTTATTTATTTTTTTTTTATTTTTTTTTTTAAAGCATTTTTCAAATTCTATGATAAAAAAAAAAAAAAAAAAGTTTTTTTAATCTGTCGAAATGCCGCCCCCATGGCTGCTGCGCCCCTGGCGAGAGCCACTCCTTCCAACCCCTAGTTACGCTACTGACAATAAATAATGTTTCTTTTTTAAAATAATTTTTGAATCCCCTGCTCTCTTGTCAGTGTCACACTTCACCTCACCCGCTCCCCCCCCCCCCACCTTGTCACAAACTGCCACAATTTGAAGAACCTCCCTCCCCCCCCCCCCCTCAAAGCGTGACGTCATTTGTCGACAGTCCTTGAGAAGGATTTGATTTAGAGGAGAATAATTCTCCAACAACTCATTGGTCAAAGTGACTCTTTCATGTTATCTCAAGTAAGTTTAAGGGCCAATTAGAATATAAGGTCGTATTGCAATGAAAAATTGATTTATTGTTTGACATTTTAAAAGAAACGTGTTTTTAAGAAACTTTTTTTTTTCTGAATTATATTTTAATCATCATTGCCTTTTCCGCTCAGCTTCGAGCCCCATTCCCACTTGCTTGGCTTGCAAAAAGTGCTGCCAATATTTTTTTTTCGTACTGACTAGTACTCTTTCCCTTAAATTTAAGGATGTTTTTTAAAATTGTGTACATCAAGGGCGCCAATATGGGGGGGGAGTAGGGGGAGAAGCCCCCCCCCTCCCTTTGAAATTAGAACTTCCTTGCTTTTAGTACTTTTTTCGTTGCAAAAATGTAAAATTTCTTCTCCAGCAATTATTGAAAAGTTATTAAAAATGTCAAATTTTAATAACTAATCTGTATTGAAATCGGTTTCTATGGGGAAAATATCTGAGCCCCCCCAGCTTCCCCTCTTAAAATTTTTCATATGGGCGCCCTTGGTGTACAATTTAAAAAGTTGCAAAGTATCATTGAATAACTGCTTTCCTTTTGATTAAAACTTGGAACAAAGTGGAATAATGTCATTCCAATAAAATGTAAGCATGCCCCAGTCTTTATTCCAATATTTTTGCAAAATAAATGAGTATTCTGAAATATTGTTAACATTTTTTTTCAATCAAGTACACTTTTTAGCCAATAGTATTGCCAGTTTGAGAAACCTCTCTCGCTTGTTTGTTTACACAGGCATGTTATAATAAAGTCTTCTCGGTTTGTTTGGGCTTAGGGTCCAAAGTTCGCAGGTTTACGCAGCTAATTCCTTTTCAGGGTCTTCATACAGACCATTTATGACAAATTAATATTAATTTCTAACAGGACATTCTTTTGTAGAGTGTTTTGAAAAAAAATAACCTTGAATTCCAAAGTTTTCGGTCCTAATCAAAATCGATTTTCAGTTTGAGAATTGAATTACTTATTTTTTTTGTCCTATTACTATCGTTGGACACGAGAGAAATTAAACATACCCGCCTTTAATAAGAAAAAAATATACATATATAGACTACTTAAAAGCCCCCTTTTTTTTTTTAAATTCCCGCACTCAAGGTTCTTCACCGTCTAAAGGCTCCCTTCAGCTTTGTAGTGGACTAAGGGCTCTAAAATTCCAGTTCTGATTGCCTAAGAGGTAGGCCTGTGCAAATTTATTGATCCTCAATTGGTTTAATATAGGGGGAAAAAAACATTTATAAGCGTTTTTTGGTTTTGCGGCCCATTGTGCGGCGGCCCAAAAATCTTGATTTCGCTTTTCTTGAAAATAGCCAAAATGGATTTCAATTTCCCATTAAGTACCTGAACATTTTTTAAATACTGTATTTCTTATAAAATAAAAGAAGATTATTGTGTTCAATAACTCAATTTTATCTTTTCTTCTTACTATTTTAACATTTTGATGTAAAAATTATCAGTTGAATTGGAATTTATTTATTTATTTATTTTTGAGCTTATTATCCTTCGCTTGACCAAAACTGATGTTACTCTGATTTTTCAGATTAACATGAGGACGGTTGCTTTTATTATTTATTGAGAGAGCGAAATTTTCTTCGTCATAGTTACAAATCGTCTGCTGTTTGATTTTATTCATATTTTTTAAGGGCTTAGCTCAAGCAGACTTGACATTGAAAAAAGTTTTTTTGTGTGTAAAATTAAGCTTCTTCAGGTAAAAACACCAATATAGATGAACTTTAAACCGCAAAACTTTATCTAAATACAAAATTTCCAGATGTCTAATCCTCGCCATTGAAGATTGAGAAGAAATAAAAATACCCAAACGGTATACGCGGTAAATAATCTTTATGATAAGTGTACTGGTGGATGTCTGTCTAACTTTATTACCGTATCATAATCACCTTTTTTTTTTTAAATAGATCTGCCTCCACCTATTCTAGAAAATCACCAGTCATAACAGAACGGGTGCAAATTTCTTGGCCCATCCCATTTTATTTTGAAACTCGATGAGTACGGTCCTATCGCTATCCGTGATTGCGAAAATAATAATTTGAATTCAAGCCGTCAAAATTCAAATGATTTTTTTTCTTTATTAATTTTTTTTCTCTGAGGTGTATCATGCTTGAAAAAAAAAATGTGCGACTTCTCAGTGCAGTTCTGTTTAAAACTTTTGTTAGTTCTCGCAATAAATTAATCGTTGTCTCATTCTGATATGTGATCTAAGGTTCTCATAAAATGCTTAAGATAAAAAATAAAGAAGGAATATCCCGCTATGTGAAAAAGAGGGACATCTTTTTTTTTCCCCCTTCTGAAGATACGCGAAATATCAAAGCAACTTCGATTCATTTTTTCCCCGTTTTTCTCGGCCGAATGATGGTTTTGAGCGGGACTTCCCTATTTATCGAAAGTATCCGTCGATTCCTTATTACTTTCAGACTCTCCATTGCCGCCCCGCCTAAAGGCGCTACCTCACAAAATCTATTCTCCCCCCCCCCCCCCTTCCCCACAAAAGCGTTTTGGCAAGAGTCGTAAAAATTCCCCGTCCTGAGAAAAAATCTTTTGAAGTTTTTGTATATCAGCGTGGATGTCATTCTGTGTGTGATTATTTTTGTTCCTCTAAGCTTCTTTTGTTTTTTACTTAAATTCAACGTGGGAATTTTGTTTTCCATTTGATTGCCGCAAATACGTTTTTTGTGTGGGTCCGGGGAAGGGAAGGGGGTACAATTTCGAAAAAAATTGAAGCATTTGAATTCAAGTTGTTAACTGCGCGTTCGCGTTAATCGTTATTATATCTCAGCTTGTTCCAAGTTTGAGGTTGTACATTCTTAGTTGCTAAAATGTAATTTTGTGTTTTATACACTTACTAGAAACTCGCCCGTCAAGGTATGACGGGTGAAAATTGCTTCAACATTTGAACGAAGCCATTGCCTGTTGGTTGATATTTTGATAGTTGAAATCTTAACCCTAACTCCTGTAGATTAACCCTTAACTCCAGTAGATACTGTTAATTGTGTTGAGCACTTTTTCGTTCCTTCATTCCCCTAAAATGAGTCTTAGCAGTAAAACAGTCAAGTAACCGGATCCAGTTCAGCCTCGTCAAAATGAAGCATTTCCCTGCATGTCAAACATTACCAAAAAAAAAAAAAAATATTATCAAATTATCATGCCGAAACGAGTTTCATTGTTGATGACGTCAGGAGCGTTATTACTCGAACATTCGCTATTATATATATGAGGACTAGCCACCAGAGCGGCTAGATTAGCAGCCTTCGGCGGCCGACCGACTCTATCGATATCAATTCAATCCGACTCTATCGATATCGATCATCAATTCTTTGGAGTTGGGAGAAAGTTCGAGTGACATACATATAAACATTAATAGATAAATGCAGTCGGTTTTTAATAATATTAGACGCTAATTTGCGAGATTGTCCTCCTTCAGTGCAACTGAATGCAGAGCGTCAGTTTTGTAGCTCTTCTTACCGAATGGTAATTATAATGACTAATAAAGCACTTTGAACAATAATTAAACACGACACCACATTAAAAAAAAAAATCCCTTTACGGACATATGCTCTAAAGTTAAAATTTATTTTGTGTTTTTTCGAATGCAAATAAGATTTTTCTTTTTTTTTTTTCTTTTTTTTTTTTTTTTTCAATTTTTTGAGACATTTAAATCTTAATTTTACAGGGTGGCGACAGATCAGGGAAATCAGGGAGATCAGGGAAAAGTCAGGGAACTTTATTAATCAGGGAGAAATCAGGGAAATATCAGGGAATTTCGAAAAAATAACAAAAAATCAGGGAAAATTGATTTTATGAAGAAAAAAAAATTTTTTTTTCACTTTACAAAATTAAATACTCTAATTCCCTACGCATTTTCCACCAATTATCTGTTCAAAAAAAAAAGGTAAAATTAATGAGGTGTGTTTTTACACTACCGCATATTTGTGCATCTTTTTTCCTCAACATCAAAGTATTGAATCTTACTTATTAACCACAGGATGAACTTCCTAAGATTGCTTCTATGTCTGTTAGGTAGTTTATTTTACCTAGCTTGAAATTTCCTTTTACGCTTTCAATGCTACGTAAAATAAACAACCGTACTGGCAAAGAGGAAGCCTTCATTAATGCCTTAGCTCCTTTGCCTTTTTTTCGTTGTTTCGAAGTAATTAAGTACTGTAACGATTTCAAGAAGAAATCTTTGGTTTTTGAATTAATACTATAAAAGCTTAAACTTCTTCGCATTTTTAATTTAATTGCTAAAATTAAACTTTCAATTTAAAAAAAAACTTTGTTTTTTTGCCGTTATACTATTTGTTGTCACCACAGATCGTCAGGGTTTTCTTTTCTTCAGACTTAAGTAATTCTTTAATTTTATAACCAAGTTGTATTCTTCTTTTATATATTTTGAAATTAACTAATTGCTTTTTTTTCCTTGTATTTCAAAGTTGTTTGTTACAAAAGCAATCTAAGATTTTTTTCGTTACATACTTAAATCATTTGAAATAGAGTTAACTTGTGTACTTAAGTAAATATCTTTATTTTTTATTGTTAAAATGCTGTATTCATTCATTAAAACCTATGTTCTTGATTAGAGAAAAGCTCCCTATGAATGGATGTCAAATGGTTTCATCTGTTTTGCATAAATATGTCAATTAGTTATATAAGAATACTATTACTTGTTATTCTTGCAACAGTTATTATACTGTTTAAAAACTTAGTTCAAAATAATTTCAATTACTTTTTAGTTCTGTCATAAGGACACATATGATTTTAAAAGTCATTTTAATAGCTTCTAAAAATTCTTATGCTAAGTGGTTTCTGGAAGTGAAGTATTTTTTTAAAAATTTTCTATAATCTTTCCATGTGTAAAAATTTAATATACTGTTTTGTAGGTTCCCCCCCCCCCCCAAATGTCTTTTTTTTAAACCATTTTATTAAAAAAGTAGCATCTTTTTAAGATATATCTTTAGTTCAACAAGTTTACACAACTTAAAACGTTTAAAATACTGCATTTTATACAAACTTACAACGGACTTCAAGTAGAGCAAAGAAAGAAAACTATTATCATTGGTAACGTAAATCAGGGAAATTTGGTGAACTTAATCAGGGAAATCAGGGAAAAGTCAGGGAACTTTTTTTCACAGTTCCTGTCGCCACCCTGTTTTAGCAAAAAATAAATAAATAAATAAATAAATAAAATAAAATAAAATAAGCATGTAAATTATTGTGTGAAGAATTTACTTCCTAATTTTTTTACTATATTTAATTTTTTCTAATCATCTCTAATGAATCATATCTGCACTCATACTGTCTTGCTTCTTTTCCTATTTAAGACATGTTGAAGAATTCTATGTGTCCACATTTGAGCAAAAGGGCAACGATGCAAATGTCGAAAAATATTGATTTTTCTCACTTAAAATGCAAATAAATTTTGTCCTTGTTTCCTCCGCATTTTTTTTTTTAAACGTAGGTAGAAAATGTTCTAAAAATATATTTTATTCCACTCTTTCCAATGAAATCAAAATTGGGACAAAAAGATAGTTATTTTCTGTAGAAAGATCCATTTTTGAGTCAAAAAAGTAAATTTCGTATAAAAAAAGAACTACTCGTCTTTTTTTTTTGTTTTTTTCCCAGAACGGTCTATAAACCTCCCCAGCTCGAACTTAGACAAATCGTAAAAATATCAACGAAATTGTTTCGGTAGCTTCCAAGCTTACTCCGGACATACAAATTTGGAGTTTGTGTTTTTTATTCATATAAAGACATAGAAATCAGTTACAGGTAATATTACATAATAACTAAAGTAAGAAAAACAACGTTAAAAAATAACGTTGTTTTTCTTACTTTACTGTTCAGCACAAAGGTATTTATTTATCTTAATATTAATAACTATCCAAAAAATTTCTGAAAGGAAAAAAAAAACCATTAATAATCAAGTTTTAGAAAATAATTGTAGCATATAGGACCCTATAGACACATTTATGTCCCATCCATTTCCACAAAATCTACTCTAC
The DNA here is from genome assembly GCF_026930045.1 of Uloborus diversus. NCBI lineage: Eukaryota > Metazoa > Arthropoda > Arachnida > Araneae > Uloboridae > Uloborus > Uloborus diversus. The sequence goes on from NC_072736.1 coordinate 162,470,309, forward strand.
CAATGTTCACAAAATTTGACATGCGTGTTATTTACGTCGCCATTAAATGGTTTTATGCTCAAAAAATCCTCATACCTTACTGCAAAGCTTATGGTCCTCAACGGGACATTAAGCATTATTTATTTGCTTTAATGCTTGGGTGTCCTGTTGCAAATGCATGTCTCAGCAAAGAATAGACGAAGGGAAAGATAACAACTTTTTCCTTGCATCGAATCGGTTCCATGTTGCTTTACTGTTCGTACCATCTTACCTTTTTCGTAGATTTATATTGTTGTGGTAGAAATTAATACTCTTTCATGGTAAAATAAGTCTCCTAGCGGATTTCACACCTTCTTTTCTTTCCAGTTTGCATAATTATATGAACATAAAGGGTGGCTAGAGAATAATATTCCGAATGAGGTGAACGAATTGCCAGCACAATCTTTGATCTGTGGACTGTAGAATGTAGATTTACTTAAAAAAAAATTCAACCTATTGAATAAACTCTCCCGACATTGCACCATCTGATTTATCGCTGCAACTTTCACGGTGACAAAAACTGGAAAGTTTGACTAATATTCAAAAAATGCCATCTCCAGATATTTTACTCCAAAACCTGTTGATTTTTATCAATCTGGGATTGTAAATTTGATTATAAGATTATAAAACGATGTTGATAACGGAGTGCATCATTAGTTTAAAAACTTGGTAAAAATTTACTTGTTTTGAAAAAGGGGAAAAAAAGCGAGCTTACTTTGATACGTTACCCCTTTGATACGTTAACAAGAATAATGATGTAAAAATGTTTTTTTTTTAGAAGCTGAATATGAAGTAAACTGAGTAAAAATGCTCACACGTGCTTATGTCCTTCAAGCTCACATCTCCTTTCATTGATAAAAGTGCTCCTTGTGACCCTCAAAACTCGTGCATGCAGTTTATTTTCAATGTGTGTTATGAAGTTATTGCTACGTTATTTACATGGTAATGATTATACAGTAAACTCTTGATTATCCGAGGAGTTAGTGGCACTCTTTGGCACAAGTACCACGGATAATAAAAATTGCGGATAAACCGCCAAAAGGCTGAAATGAGGGACAAATAGGTAAACTTGTCCTTCCTCAAAAACTTGCCTGTATTGATGCATAATACTTTCTGCAAACATTGCATTGCATTGCACCAGTAAAAATAGTACGTTTGTGTATAGGTTCGATGAAGAAAGTTCAAAAAAGAAAATAATAATAATAAGAGGAAGAAGAATAAATAAATAAATATAGTATATCGAGAAGCATATAAATTGAACAACTGAGTTTAAATTTGCTATTTTTCGAGGGAAAAAAAAAACGGCCATTGGTAATTGGTTTTCTTTTCTAAAATGCATGTTCCTGATTGTTAATTGGCTCGAAGATAATTAGGAGTTTTACTGTACTGTACAGAGGTTTCAAAAACAAGCAGCATTGATGTGAAAGGTTTGCTAGAAGTACTAATCATTGAATCTTGTTATTCGAGCTTGATGGAAGTAATCTTCTTACCATCTGTCTTGTGCAAAGATAAACAAAACAAAAAAATCTTTATTATTTCTTTGCATACTACCGAAGAATGTAAACAACTCCCAGGCCACATTTCCTTTTCCATGCAATCGGCTGATGCCTCCAGAAGAAAAAAAAAACTTATATTTATCAAAAGTATCTATCGATTCGTTATTACCTTCAAACGCCTTTGCCGCCCTCCTCGCAGGAAGTTCCGTCGTCGAAGTTATTTTTAGTGCCCCGGAATTATTTTGCTGAAAAAGGGAAAATCTCTCTGACTTTCAGAGGTCTTTTCGAGACTACTATAGATGGCTATTGTTAGTGATTCTTCCTACGAGGCTTTATTTTTTTTAACAAAACAGCGTGGAGAAATGAGCGTGCCCTGTTATTTTTTCAGCGCACTGTGGAAAAGTTTGTTCTTCCTCCACTTTAGAAAACTGCTCTTCTTTTCGTTCTTTTGTATGATTTTTCTCAAACAAACTTTAAATTTTACGCAAAGTATTACTATTTTTTTCCTCAACTAGTCCCATTTATTGGACGTGCTGGTGCTACGTGATTTACGTCGTAATATCTAATTCCAGTTTGAAGATTGTTGGAATCTTCATATATATATACGAAGTATAATAGCGAATATTACTGTTCCAGTAACGCTTTCAAGTCATCAACAATGAAACTCGCGCCATAGCATGATAATTCGATTATCTTATACATATAAAATCTGAGTATCTATCTATCTATGTTCAAGCTTCTTCTCCCGAACGACAGTGAACTGCCCATCGAACCAGGTATCGATGGATTCGTCATCTTCCCGTCTTCATGTTTGGCTATTTAACATAATCCTCCGATAATAATTAGCGGAGATATCAATTAACAAGAAGTTCTGTCTAGAACTAGATGAGCCTACTTTCCCGTATACCCATACTACTTTCTAGTACCTGATCATTATTCTCAAAAATAGCTAAAATCGCAAATTTTTTCAAACATATTTTAAAAATACTTTAAGCTGATTTCTAGGAATAAAATAATCCCCACTCATCTAAAAAAAATTTTATGCGTAAAAAAAAAAAGCAGCAACTTTTAAACAAAGCAGCTAATACACTTTTTTCCATTAAAAAAAAATCTTTAACAGCTTTCAAAACGAGAAAATAATAATTAAAATTAATCAGCTCATTAAAATAAATACATCATATCAAAAAAAAATCGTTTCTTTTTCCCTGTCGCCAAAAAACATTTTTTAAATGAATTAATGCACTTACCAAAACAAAAACAAAACAAAAAAAAAAAAAACAATAAAATGTCAACTTAAAGAAATAATTTTCTTTGTCAAAAAAAATCGTCTGCGCATATCTTTATGTAGAACAATAAATGACTTCGAGTTTATTCGCCAAAAACTGAGTACCTAAATTGAAACTTTAGCGTAAAAATAAAAACAAGTCATATCAACAATAATTATTTTCACAGTTAAAACCATAGCTGCGGAGTCGGAGTCAATCTCATTTTGAGATAAAGGAGTCGGAGTCGAATATTTAAGAATCGGAGTCAGTCATTTGTCCACCGTGTATAAATTTTTGCCAAAACTACGAAGTCAGAGTCAAAGTCGGGGAGTCGGAGTCCGATTAATTGTCGGGCACAGGAGTCGGAGTCAAGTGCCCCTAAATTCTCGGAGTCTAAGTCTGGAGTTTGACGTCAAGAGTTATTTCCAACAAAATTTGTTTGAAGTAAATCCGCCTTCAAGTACGGAATCTCCATTGACTTTCAGTTTCCCCGTAGGCACTATTGTTAAGGGATTTGAACTGTTCAAAATTAAACGGAAAATTGTTCAAATCAAAAAGATATTTTATATACAAGTTTTTCATCAAAAACTTTTTCCTACAAAGCTTGTTTGAAGCAAATTCGCCTCACAGTTCGGAATTGCTTTGAATTTCCTCGTAGGCGCTAATGTTAAGTTTTTTTGAACTGTTCAAAATTGAACAAAAAATAGTTCAAATCAAAAAGTGAAATATGGGAATGAGGTGTCGTCGTCGAGATCTTTCGAACAAAAAAAAGTTTGTTCGAATCGGACTATTCATTCAAAAGTTATTAGGGGGGGACAGACAGACAGACCGACAGACAGACCGACAGACCGACAGACAGACCGACAGACATTTTTCCCCATCTCAATACCCTACTTTCCAATTTTTAATTTTTCAATTTTTATTTAATTATTTTATTTATTTTTGACTTTTTTTTGTTTTTCACGATATTTTTAAGATGCATTAAGCCTTCTTTCATGCTTTTTTCTTCTTTTTCTGACTTTTACTGGGAAAGTAGGCTAAAAACTATTAATTATGACTCTTAGATTTCAAAATCAAATCCCTATTTTTCGAAGGCTTTCCTCCATTTAAATTATTATTCAGTGCTTCATCTCAACTTTCCGCAACAATGCTTTTATTAAAATATATGTGAGCGTGAAGAAAATCATTGAGATGAAAGATCTGTTGCCATTTCTTTTTCTCGAATATGAACAGGTAAAATTCTTGTTTTTGTTTTGAGGCTTTTCCTGTAATCAGGGGATTTAAATTGTTTACTTTTTTGGGGGGTTTTCCGCAATCTGCCGCAAAACTACACTGACTTTTTTTTTTGGTTCAAGCCTGAGTGTTGAACTCGCGTCACTTGACATAACTTTTATTTTTGAGGTGGACCGTGCAAAGCCGGGCGACGCAGCTAGTATTTTAGTAATGTTTGACGTGCAGGGAAATGCTTTATTGTGACAAGGCTGAACTGGATCCGGTAACGGGACTGTTTTAGTGGTTAGTCTGTCATTTAAGAGAATGAGGAAAGAAAAAGTGGTCAACAATGAACTAACTCTATCTGCTGGAGTTAAGGGTTAATCCTCTGGAGTTGGGTTAAAATTTCAACTATCAGTGCATCACCGAACAGGCAATGGCTTCGTTCAAATGTAGAAGCAATTTTCACCCGTCATACCTTGATGGGCGATTTTCTATTTCTTTATTATAAGGGCTGTCAAATATTTACCGTTACTGTTACTGCCAGTGATTTACATTTGCGGATCGAGTACTTCGCTGTCGTTTTGCTACTAGTTCAGCTAGTTTTCATTATAATTCATTCTCATAATTAAATGGTTGTACTGTGCAATTAAGTTCGTGTTATTTCTCCATTTTTTCCTCTTTCTTCGAAAAGAATTCCACTCTCGAGCTGTCCATAATTTTTGCGAACGATGCAATAAAAATACCGAAACATATCATTTTATTATTTGATGCAACAAGCATAAAAGATATTAGAACTACCCTTATTAGAATGTATCAAATAAATAACAATAATAAAAGACGTTATTGAATTTTCATACATTTTTTCCACCCGATGCCAGTTGTTCTTCCTCTTCACATTAAAGCCGATCATAATATCCTTTTCACATTCGCTGATGCAAAAATACCATCCGCACTTTTTGCAATAGCAATTTCTGTAGCCATCTAAAAACTGATGTAGCCCTTGGTATTATCTCTTCTCCCTTATTGTTTGAGGCCTCTCCTTTGGCTTTCTCATTGAATGCCACTCACGCTGTGGGGTTTATCCGAAATATTGATTTTTTTTTAGTTATTAGCTGTTTCTTTAAGCTCCTGTCGTTAAGCTTTCCTGAAAGACTACTTACACTCTGCATGGTTTCTTTAGATGCTCGGAGGAAATACAGTAACTTTTCCGGTCGCCGGGATATCTCTGGTGTACGTTGTGTTTTGTTCATTTTTCTTCCCCGCCAGAGAGAGTTGGAGAATTGGTTTCGTGTTCTTTGCGCCTATTAGTTGCTTTATGGAGGAATGAAATAAATAAGTAAATAAGTTGGAAGGGAATAGTGGTGGTTAATTTTTCTGCGTTTTTCACCCTTTTGCTGTTGATTTTGTTTCACAAATGTTTTAACCTACATTTTAACAAACTGTAGTTAAATAGTTTGTAAAGAGTATTTGCTATCCCCGAAGAAGGGCCTTCGGGGTGCTGTTTAACCTATATTTTAAGAAACTAATAAGTTAATAAGTTTGTAAAGAGTACCTGTTATCACCGAAGAAGGGCCTTCGGGGTGCTGTTTAACCTATATTTTAAGAAACTAATAAGTTAATAAGTTTTTAAAGAGTACCTGTTATCACCGAAGAAGTGCCTTCGGGGGGCTGTTTAATCTACATTTTAACAAACTAATAAGTTACTAAGTCATAAAGAGTATATGTTATCACCGAAGAAGGGCCTTCGGGGGCTGTTTAACCTATATTTTAAGAAATGAAACTGTAATAAGTTAATTAGTCTGCAAATAGTATCTGTTATCACCAAAGAAGGGCCTTCGGGGGGCTGTTTAACCAACATTTTAACAAACTGTAATACGCTTGTAAAAAGTATCTGTTATCGTCGAAGGGCCATTCCACCGTCATGTGCGGGACAATCAGATTCTTTAACTCGGCCAACATTTTGTTATAGATCTTGATATTTTATTTAAACAGGAATAAGCACATCTTAGCTCTGCCAAACCAAAAACAAAAAAAATATTTAACATTCGCACACTTACTTCTTCGCATATTAGCCCAGGTCTCCCCTACGTAAGAAACGATATCAATACTGGTTAATTGAATCACCTATAAATGCCGCATTATACCCCCGAAAATTCTTTTTTCGATTGTTGGAAAACTCCCGTATAAAAGTGATATCACCCTTAAACTTTTGAGAAATGTTATTGTTTTCTTATTTTCTATATCGTTTACTCGAACAATGTATTACACATTATTTTTTTTCCTCAATTATTTCCCTTTTAATTTTAATAGCACTTACATGCAATGTAGTATCATTATACTGGAGTTGAGTTGTATTGTTATTATCCAGTTTTTATCCTGTGTTATATATTTTAACTCGAGCAGCACTCAAAATTCTATTTTTCCATTGTAATTTTTTTCCCTGTAATAGCAAAGTCACGATTTTTTTAGTTGTATCCAAATTTATTATTATTATTATTATTATTATTATTTTCTAATCATTTAGGTGAATAAGCGATATTACCTTTACCCTATTCGTGAGTAGAGTTGTATTGTTTTAATGATTCGTCTCTACATAGTATAAAATGAAGTGTCCAAAAAGCGTCTGTGTGTTTGAACTCGCAAAACTCGAGAACTACTCGGCCGATTTTGCTGAAATTTTCACAGTTTGTTCCTTTAAGTCCTGAGAAGGTTTGCAGACCAGTTCGAAAACAATTCGATGAATAGTTCTTTTATTCCAATTTAGGGCCAATTTTCACATAAATTCCCGAATATGGGGGTGAAAAATTACTCGCAAATAGTAATATTATATATCGTTGGAAAGGGTAGAATTTTCCGTGTTCTATTACGCAATTTGTTCCAATGCTCTAACTTAATTGCGGCGGGAGTTTTTTACGTTTTTAGCTCGAATTTTTTTAGGCTTAGCTGAAATTTAGGCACTACTTTCTTCATTAAATCCATTAGCCTTTTCTTACTCCAGATCCAACACGACCTATGGTCAAAAGTTTAACCCTTTATCTCCATTAGAAAAAAAAGTTACAAGCGAATTCAATGAAGTTCAAAAATCTGTTCTCTATTCAAGTTTTTAGCCTCTTTTTTTTTGCGTTTCCACGGTAACGCTTTTTGAATCCATTGTTTATTTCCATCTTTCTCATTTTCAATTCTTAAACTTACTTTATTTTGTGTTTCCATGGTAACGCTTTTTAAATCAATCTTTCTCATTTTATTTCAATTTCTAAAAAGTATTTTAATATCTGTCGTCATTGTTTGGAGAGGAAATTTTGCATGATGGTTTTTTTCCTTTTATTTAAGCCTGATTGTTGAATATACGTCACTTGACACATTTTTTGTTTTCTGAGTATACCGGGCAAAGCCGGGCAACGCAGCTAGTTTACTATATTTTACTGGGGCAATATACTCAGATTTCTTTTTTCCTGTGTAAAAGTGGTTCTACTCCTGTAAAAGCGGTATCATTCTTGTAGAAGAAATCGAATTTTGTTTTTCTTTTCTATTTTTATCGTTTACAGTATTTTACGCAAATATTATAGTCCAAATTCTTTTTTTTTTCTATTAGGAAGACTTACGTGTAAAACCGATACCATCCTTACACCGCTAGGGAGTTGAGCTGTATTGTTGTATCGCTTACTGTATTTTTCTCGAATGATATACGTGAGCGCTTTTCCTAACAAAAAGAAATAATTAAACCTTACTGAGCCAGTCTTCACCTCGATCCGCCTACGCGAAGCGAAATTTGCACAAATATTTGTCTTGCTTGAATGTGTATCGAAACTGCTGCGACTGTTTATAAATGTACGTTAAGCTTTAGTTGTTATCCGTTGGTCTGGAAGACGATTTGCGAAAGTATTGCAAAACTGAGGACTGAACCGCCTTCGTTGGCTCCCTTGTAATAGTCGCTTTGAATGGATGGAAGCTTTTGAGCTAAAAATAGGAGCAAGTTTAGTAGTTCGTTCGAAAAGCTGTTACATTGTCCTCAAGCGATTTCATACGTCGATGATTTAATTCAATCTTAGTAATAAATAATCGCCTACACCCTAACCAGCACTTCATCATTTCCTTGCCGTTTATTATTTATTTATTTACAGTAGACCCTCTCAATAAGGGACACTAAGGGGACCAGACATTTTGTCCCTTAAATAGAGGTGTCCCTTATTCGGAGGTGGATGAATTGATGCATGCCGTGTACTTAGTAGTATGAATAATATCACAATAAACATTAACTATTAACACTTAAGATTATATACTGAAAATGTTTCATATATGGTTAATAAAATTCACAACTATTCAAATTTCTAAGTTTTTATTATTTCGTTAATTAAAATTTAATCAAAAATTTTGCAATGGCAAAATTTTGTAGCATGCATAAATAATCTTGAAATAATTCATTACATGTATTGGCTTTATGTTATGTGATACAGCTATGTAAATTACAATTAATGTTCAAATTTTAATTTTTATTTACAAAGTTAATTTGTTGCTGTGCACTCTCCGTCAGCCCTGAACCTGCTTTGAATAAATTGTTGAGAGGACAAATCATGCATATCAAATTTTTTTACATTACATTTCTTGTTTCCTTCACATATGTTTATCTCAAACTTACCTCAATTAATTTTTAGAAGAAAAGTGAAACTTGAATTCCGGTAAATTCACTATTTCTTATGCACTTATACTTTTTTTTTTTGCTTTGTGACTGTCCCTTAATTAGAGGTAAATACATGGAAGTCCCTATTCAAAGGGACTGAAACCAGAAAAAATGTCCTTTAAATAGAGGTGTCCCTTATTAGGAGGTGTCCCTTAATGGAGGTTCTACTGTATTTACAGTCGGACCTCCGTATATCGAAGTAGCAAATCGCCGGAAAAAAATTCGATATATAGATATTTCGATACATAGAAACAATCTTATTTTATCCTAGAAATCTCTTAAAACATTAAAATTAAAGCTAATTTTCGTGTATGAATTCCAATTTCTAATTTATACGAGCATCGAATTAAATAAAGGTTAATCATTAAAAAAAAAAATGAGAGAAATTACATTTTTGCGTCTTCATACATCTTCATTCTTCGGCAATTCAACTTGATCCGCAACATTAGGGGATTTTCGTTTTGACAATGTAATCGAGAGAAATGTAAAAAATCAATCTACGTAACTCGAATGATTTTTACTGCAGCTAAAAAGACTAGGAATGATAATCAACAGACAAAAGGGATAACTTGAAATTGATTTTACAATGTTATTGGTTACAACTAAGATTTGTAATAAACTTGAGGGAATTTAAGAACTCCAAAACGAAACAACGACTTAACTACACACCCCTCAACCACAGATCCCTTATGAGTTTCGTAGCAACCTTTAGTGAACATAATTTTCTCCCCTAAGCTTCAAGCTTCATTTTTCATGAGACAAAATCTAAAGTGGAAAAAAAAAAAAAAAATCTACGAATGTCTCGAAAAAAATTCGTCACACAGAGATTTTTTCGATGTATAGAAACTTTTTCTATGTAATGAACATTTAAATTTGCTGGGATTTCGATATGTGGAAGTTCGATATATGGAGGTTCGACTGTATTTATTGTTATTTTTTTTTAATTATGGAGGAAAAAAAAAAGAAGTTACCGTTGTCAATTCATCTTAAGACAAAAATTGATTCTTTTAAAAAAATATGTTTAAATAAGGAGTTGTTCGTTGTTTGGGGCGTGTTTATTCACTGCCCTACTGTGGGAGATGTGCAAAACATCTTTCAGTTTATAAAAAAAAAAGTAATATAAAAGACCTAAGTTAAACACACCAGTAAGTGGCCAGTGCTCCAGTAGTGACTATTTCTAGGTTTATATTTGAAAAAATAGGATTCCCAGTCTCCCAACGTTCTGTTAACATGTTACGTTAACACAAAACATGTTTGGGTTTGATAACAGTAAAAGGAAATTATCATATTATACTCGCATGGAACTAAAATACAATTTCTGCGATTTTGAGGAAAATTTTTTTGCCAGTTATAGGGAAAATTTTCAACTGAAAAATCGCTACTTATCTTTTTCCCAGAAGACCTAATTTCGCATAAAATATTTATCATTTATTTTATCGACATTAGTCCCCAAATGTGTAATAACAAAGCTTGACGCAATCTGAATAAAATAATGCGGAAAACATCATCACTAGATTATTATCTTGAGGCCGAAATTACGAAATGAGGAGTCACATGTTGTAAGGTGCCATTCATTAATTATGTAAGGATGATTTTGGTAATTTTTGACCCCCTTTCCCAATGTAAGGGTTCGTAAGGTTTTTCAGCCCCCTCCCCCTTCTTACGTAAGATTCCATTTCGTTTTTCAAAATAATAAAATAACGAATCTTACATCACTGGAATTGGAATTAAAAATTTTTTAAAAACCCTTATGTGTAAGGAAATATTTTTTAAAAACCCTTCTGTGTAAGAAATATTTACTAAAAAGTTGGAATTTGGGCTGAATGTTTTTTCGACATTTTTTTCGTTTATGATGCGATACTAATTAAAAATAAAACATACCACACATAGTGCGATTCATTTATTATATTTTACACCATTCTTTGTAAAACAAACCAAAAACAGCTCACCCTAATACGTTTTTTACCTTCCAGACGCAAATTAAATAGGATCCCTGCCAAACCACTTGACCGCGCGATTTCTAATAAAGGATATCGAATTCGAAAATCTTACGTAAGAATTTGTTTGACCCCCCCCCCCCCCCCCCCCGCCAAATAAGGATATGTAGAGATTTTTCCAACCGCCCTCCCCCTCGGGACCCTTACGTAATTAATGAATGGCCCCAAACACTGAAAAGGGAGGCAATAGTGAAACAAATCTAAAATAAATATTATTTTGTATTATTATCAAAGAGTAAGTAAGTAAAAAGTCAGACTTTTAACTGCTATATGTACTACTAGTGGTACCTGCACGGCTTTGCCCCTAATAGAAAAATTAAAAGATCTTTTGGTTCGCCTGTATATTTACAAATAATGTGTGGTGAATTTTCTCGCCAATTGGCCCCCATGTTACGGTTCCACGTTATGATAATTTCGTATCTCGCCAATTGGCTTGTGCCCATGTTACGGTTCCACGTTATGATAATTTCGTCATTTACTCGTCCATTTATGATATTTTTGTACTTAAAATTGGAATAGAAAAAGAACCACGTCGAATTTTTGAAAAATCGCTTCGAGGTGCACACCCCCATGCTACAAACTAACTTTCTGCCAAATTTCATGAAAATCGGCCGAACTGTCTAGGCGCTGTGCGCGTCACAGAGATCCAGATATCCTCCGACAGAGAGACTTCCAGCTTTATTATTAGTAAAGATAAAGAAGATAAATCCGCCCATTAATTGCTTCTGAATAAGTTATAGTATAAAAAGAACATAGTTTACTTATTGCTTTAATTTAAAAATACATTTTAAATAAAATTTTCAAATATAAAGCAGTATTCATTCACTTGCACACAGCGATATATCGTGAGTTATATTTTCGATTCTTGAAAAGTAACTTCGCGTTTGGAAGAGTAATTATAGTGACAACTTGTCTCAGTTACTTTTAGAGCTAAAGAGGCCCAAAGGAAAATCATTTATCTTATGCATTCCAATTTAAAAATGAAAAAATCAATTATCCAATGCGTCAGTCTTTCTGAAACATTCTAACAAGCACTGCAATCGTCGAAACTCCCTTCATGCAACTTGTGTTAGTTATTTTTGCTTAGGTGACACTAGGGAAAATCAGTTTTCTAATATGTTCCAATTCAAAAGAGGGAAAAAATAAATTACGTAACGCGCAATGTAAAATGGGGTCGATTCCAAAATTTTAAAAGTATTTTTTTTTTTCTGAAAGAGCATGCATAAAAACGTAGGATCTGACCATTTTTTAAATAATTTGTTTAAGTTTAATATTTAAAAAAAATAAACTTAAATCGGTGCGCTTTCATTGTTTATATTTCTGCCGATGACATCACAAATGATGAAATGCCATTCAGTTTTGCCACTCACAGAGCAAAATATTTAATTCGCATCTTTACTCACGTGTATTGGCAACGATAGGGTTGATAGCAAGCGTAGAGCGCAATATCTAATTCGCTTCTTGATTATCATAACGTGGAATCGCGGCAGACAAATGCGCCAAAAGTACATCATTTGTGACGTCATAATGACCACGCCTTGTTTGAAAAATCGGACATTTTAAAAAATTAATTAAAAAATAACTGTTGGGAAAATGAAAGTATTTTCTGGGTCCATGTTTTTTTTTTTTTTTTTTGCTTATTCTATCAATTTCAGTAACTAAAAGCAGTACTTCTGACTGAACGAAACAACCCCATTCAAAAGGGGGGGGGGGGAATTACATAACGCGCAATGTAAAATTAGCAATCGATAATGTCAAATCTTTCTAAAACGTTTTGACAAGCACTGCAATTGTCGAATGTCCCCCCATGCAACTTGTCTTTTGGGATGTAGTGTCTATTTATATGTTAATATTCTACGTGAAGGAAAAATATGCAATTAAGAATAATTGAAGGATTTCGATTGCGATGACGGCTCCTGACATACTTTGTCCTCCTCAAAACTTGGTTGTTTCCAGTGAAATAGTTCCTCTTTCCCCACAGCAAATCTCTTGAGACGATTTTGAAATCCATTAGCGAGCGTTACGTCTTAATAAATCTTCAACCGGATGAGGCGACAGCACTCATTAAAAGTAATTGGAGAAAATTTCCATCGTCGTCATAACAAAAACAATTCGCTTTCCGTGCCGGGCTTAATAATCTGGAATTCCTGGAAATCTTCCCGCCGAGGACTTTTCCTGATGTGGCCCCTCTGCACATTTGAGCGCCGACAGCGGATTAAGAAACTGTCCCGGCCAAATCCTTTTGCTTTTGCATTCTATTCCAGATTCATTGGCGGCGATACGTAATGAAAAGCAATTTTCACTGGGAGTGCTTTTATCGAATCGAGTTGTGGGATTTCACTTTATCGGCGTTTGACGCCTGTTTACGATCGCCTTCCAACTGAGCTGTTGCCACCGAGTGAAGAGCAATTAGCGTGGAATCTCGCAGTGGTTGTTTCAATAGAAGGAATGTTGAAACCCGCGATTTATTAATGTTTTGTGCCTCGTATTTTCAGTAAGGTTCGAACTTATCCTTTTGGGTTATGTCTGGAAGTGGTGTGTTACTGCTCAAAGTTGTTTGTTACCTGAGTAGAGTTGAAAGAACTCTTTACAGCTGTTCCAGATCATTTTCGTGACTAAACTTAGTAGTCATTTTTAGCTCATTTTAGTTTCGAAGCTTGTCTCCAGAATGCTTTCTTTTGTTTGTTCCTCCACACATGAGGCCCCCACATTCTTGCATGCCGACAGAAGATTAAGAAACTGTCCCGGCCAAATCCTTTTGCTTTTGCATTCTTTTCCGGATTCATTGGCGGCGATACATAATGAAAAGCAATTTTCACTGGGAGTGATTTTATCGAATCGAGTTGTGGGATTTCACTTTATCGATATTTGACGCCTGCTTATGATCGCCTTCCAACTGAGCTGTTGCCACCGAGTGAAGAGCAATTAGCGTGGAATCTCGCAGTGGCTATCTCAATAGAAGGAGTGATGAAACCCGCGATTTATTAATGTTTTGGAACTCGTATTTTCAGTAAGTTTCAAACTTATCCCTTTGTGTTATATCTGGAAGTGCTCAAAGTTGTTTGTTACCTTAGTAGAGTGTAGTTATCTTCAGCTGATTTTAATTTTGAAGCTTGTCTCCAGAATGCTTTTTTTTTGTTTGTCCCTCTACAGATGTGGCCTCTGCATTTTTGAGCGCCGAAAGCAGATTAAGAAACTATCTTGGTGAAGTCCTTTTGCTTTTGCATTCAATTCCAGATTTATTGGCAGCGAAACATAATAATGACAGCAATTTTCACTAGGAGTGCTCTTATCGAATCTAGTTGTGGGATTTCACTTTACCGGTATTTGACGCCTGTTTATGATCGCCTTCCAACTGAGCTGTTGCCACCGAGTGAAGAGCAGTTAGCATGCAGTGGCTATTGCAATAGAAGGAATAATGTAGCCCGCGATTTATTAATGATTTGGAACTCGTATTTTCAGTCAGTCTCGTACTTATCCGTTTGGGTTATGTCTGAAAGTGGTCTGTTACTGCTCAAAGTTATTTGTTATCTGAGTCGAGTTGAAAGAAAGCTTTACAGCTGTTCCAGAGTTGATTTTAGTTTCGTAGCTTGTCTCCAGAAACCATTCTTAACTTCATTTTGCTTGTCCCTCCACAGATGAGGCCCCCACATTCTTGCATGCCGACAAAAGATTAAGAAACCGTCCCGACCAAATCCTTTTGTTTTTGCATTTTATTCCGGATTTATTGGCAGCGATACATAATGAAAAGCCATTTTCACTGGGGGTGCTTTTATCGAACCGAGCTGTGAGATTTCTTTTTAAGCCCTGTTTTCCTAGCAGCGAAGTGGCCGATCTTCGGCTATAGTGCCTAGAAGGGGCCCTTCTAGACACTATACTTCGGCGTCGCTCCTCGCCGTGATGCTGAAATCAAAGTCGAGTGATTCCGGCTTGGCAATTCACGACGTCGATTTAGCTCGGGCGCGCATGCGCAGAAGAATCACCTTTTCCCTTCGGCGAGGAGCGACGCCGAAGATTGGTGACTTCGCTTCTAGAAAACCAGGGCGTTACCGGTATTTCACGCCTGTTTACGATAGCCTTGCAACTGAGTTGTTGCCACGAAAAGCTTGGAATCCGGTAGTGGCTACAGCAATTGGCGGAATTACGGTACTGTACGATTTATTGAAATGTTAGACCTGGTATTTTCAAGTCCCATTTGGCTTATCCTTCTTGACCAATCTAGTATTTAGTCTGTTACTTCCCAAAATGTTGTTCGTAATTTCAATCCAGTTAAATTCAGATACATTCAGACAGTTCAAAGCAAAGTAGCAAACTTATCTGGGACTAAACAATGATCAAAAGAGAAAAAAAAAAGCAACTATAATGAATTTTTATGGGTTTTTTCACGAACTCGCTTTTTACGAGCACTCGGTTATAACAAGCAAATATCGCGGTCCCTTTTGCGCTCGTTATAAGCGATTTCGACTGTATAGTCGACTGAAATAAATTTGTCATTAAAAGTTTTTGGCATAGTGATTGCCGTTTGAAAAAATGAACATTTCTAAACTACTGTTTGACCGCGGATTGTATGTAATTTGGCAATCTGCCAAGTAAAGACTATTCCATCTGAATTAATCTAGTAGGGGAGAAGGGAAACTAACGATGGGGTTTTGATGCACGCTTTTTATAATGGAACTAGTGCCTTATTCATTTATTGCATTTTCTAAAATAAAATAATGGAAAACAAAAATCGTTACCATGGAAACAACAAAAAGAAAAGAAAATATTTTCATTTCGTTCAGGAACGTAAAAGCAAAATGGTAAGCTCAAAACTTTGTTGTAAATAAAAAAATCAATTAATTTTTGCCGTGAAGGATAATCAATTCCGACGCAAAAGTCGCAAACTCTTTTGTCCAACACTTTTCAGGCCTTCAACAGAAAAGTAATTACGCGAGACAGCTCTTGAGAACTCTTACTAAAAATCTTAAGATCAAGATGAAAGAAGAAGGTACTCTACCTACCATCTCGGATATTTTTAATGCTCCTTTGGGTCTAGCTGAACTGTTTTCGGCACTGAAGTGTTTGAAACCACGAAAATCTCCAGGTGAAGATAACATTTTTGCAGAATTTCTCTTGCACTTGGGACCTCGCGCCAGTGAAATCATCTTAAAGCTATTCATTTTAATCTGGCATTCGGGAAATTTTCCCTCTAAATGGTGTAAATCCACTATCACCCCGATACATAAAAAAGACTTAGATCCAAGTATAGTGACAAACTACAGACCTATTTCCCTGACAAGCATTCTCTGTAAGACCATGGAGAGAATTATCCTGTGTAGACTGAACTGGTATTTGGAAACCAACGGGATCTTGGAAGAAGAACAGGCTGGCTTCAGGAAGTTTAGGTCAACCAACCAGCAAGTCTCATTGCTTAGTCAGAAAATAAAAGATGCTTTGGATAAAACACAGATTCTTTCTGCGGTCTTCATTGACCTAAAGTCTGCTTACGACCTTGTTTGGAGAGAGAACCTCCTTGCGAAATTGTCTGACATCGGAATACGTTCCAATGTGCTCAGATGGTTCGATGGTTTTATGAAAACTCGATTATGTAGAGCACGATACAACTATTCCTTGTCGAGATACAGAGCTCTTAAGACCGGCTTACCGCAGGGTGCAGTCTCCAGCTGGTTAACATATACATCAATGATTTAATCAGTGAATTGAAAAAGATTGACGAATTGCAATGCCTGCTTTATGCTGATGACCTTGTCATCTAGTCTACAGCACCTAAGAATAAAGCCAAAGTCACCATAGAAGGGATTTTAGGAAAGGCTTTTTTAGTTCTTGAAAGATGGACAGATTCGAATAATATGAAGGTAAATCTTGATAAGACTTTTGTTGAGTCTTTTTCATTGACGCATCAACCTTTTTACCCTCAAATTTTCTACAAAGGGTGTCAGATACCACCGACTGAAAACTTTAAATACCTGGGCGTCAGTTTTGATAGAGAACTTACATGGGGGTCCCATGTGGAGGACATCACCCAACGTGCCATAAAGACTTAATCTCCTAAAAATATTAGCGGGTTCTAAATGGGGTTGTTCAAGAGACACGCTAAATTTTACATACAAAACTTATATTCTACCCATCCTTACTTACTGCTGTGAGCCACTGATCACAGGATCAGAGCAAGTCCTTCAACAGTGAGACTTTTCAAAATCAGGCTCTACGACTGATTACCGGAGCAGTGAAGACAACACCCATTGACTGCATGTTACTCAGCACTGATAATAGACCTCTAAAGATGATCTTTGAAAAAAGAGCTGTCCTCCTATGGGAAAGAATACTTAGAATCCCTGGGTGTATGTCCCTGTGGAACCAGGACTCTCTGGTCGGCGGGAGAAACTTAAAATCACAAAAAGGTTTTCTCCAGGGAGTAGCTGATATTTCTTCTAAACTAGATTTAAAATATGAGACTAAACAATTTCCTCCCTCCATAAACCCCATTTCTGAAAAAGGTTTCTCCATTCGCCTTAATTTGATCAAGAATGTGTTCAAAGCGGAGACAAATGATGTAGTGTTAAGAGCTCTTGCTCTCGAAACAATAGAATCCTGTTACCCCAGAGAGAAATGGTTGAGAATATATACTGACGGCTCTAAAGTGAATGGATGTGTTAATACTGGTGCTGGTGTTTACTGTGAACTTTTTTCCTTTTTCACCCCCATTGGCAACCATAGATCAGCTTTCGATGGCGAGATTGCTGCCATTTGCCAGGCCCTGTCACAGCTCCAGCCACATTTAGACTCTTTTTCAAAAGCAGTTGTATTAACGGACTCAAAGGCTGCACTCCAAGCTATCGATACACCTAGCCATTCCCGAACTTTAACCACCGATAATTGTTTGAAGCTCCTTAACCGGCTTACCAGAAATAATAAGACAGTTGTTCTTCAGTGGATTCCGGCCCATACTGTGGAATCCAAGGTAATGAGATAGCCGATTTTTTGGCCAAAAAGGGAGCATCGGTTCTTCAGAGAACCAATCCTAAGCTTCCATTTAGTAACATCAAAAGCTTAATAAAGAAAATCTTTAAAGACACTTTTCACGAAGAACTCAAAAATCGCAACAGCAATAAACCATGGTTTGAGCTGATTCTGAATGTCCCTAATTGGCCTAGGATGAAATCTGTCGCCATGTTTCGTTTATATCTGGCCATGATTGCCTACGAAAACATCTCTGTCGTATCAACGTGGTTCCTGACCCTTTCTGCACTTTGTGTGATCTCCACGAAGTAATGGACATGCCTCATTTGTCCAGATGTCCTGCTCTCCCTCGGACATCCATCTGGGAACGCTATTGGATTGCTCGTTTTCATTTATAGTTTTGTTGTTATCCTTTTGATATTCAACTGTCTTTTAAATGTGCCATTGGGGAAAAAAAAAAAATTGCCGTGAGAATATAGATCGAATATACTTAAGATTTAAAAAATGTTGCTGTGAGCAAATTTTCATTTTTACAAAACTAAGGCTAAATAATAGAGAGGCAAAAGTGCACTTCTGTAGCAAATCAAATAACTCCCCTATAAACTAGTAGATACGTCCATTTCCGCCTATAAACCGGATACAGCGAAACCTGTGTAAGTTGACCACTCGCGGTGCAGCACTTTGGCGGTCAACTTAGACAGGTGGTCAACTTATAAAGGGCGTTTTTTTTTTTTTTTTTTTTTGTCATTTCTTGCACCATGTATTCATTTTTTGAGGAATTCACCCTTACTCTTTCTGTTCAACTCACTTTCAGTGTTTAACATTATTGAAAGTGAAACAATAATTAAAAATACTATTCAAATAATTTTGTTATTTTTTTCTTGTTTTTAACTATATTAGACACTGTAGGTTTAGAAATTCTATATGTACCAGCTAATTTTCTCTGGTTTTCTCCATTTGCAATTAATTTTAATATTTCATACTTTTTATTAATCTCAAGTTCAACTAACTTTCTTTTTGAAGACTTTTTATGTATAGCACAAAGAGTAACAAGCTCGACTCTCCCAGTTCATAAAGGAAAAATTAAAATGTCCTATCTCTTAATCCCTTGGACCAGAAACATGTAACTTTACTCATTAGCAGGCCCCGACCTGTGTACCCGCAGTGCGAGGGGCCCGCGTCCTTAAAGGGGCTAACGGGCCTAGAAATTGAAGAAAAAATAGAAAAAAACTAGCACTAAGACTTATGCACTTTACAAATAGACACTGCTACCCAGGAGGGAGGGGCCTACATATTTTGTTGCAAGGGGACCCAAAATATATAGAGCTAGGCCAGCTCTTTTCGCACAATTCCTGTGTTGCCACAGCATATTGCAACTGAAAGGAAAGATTTTGAACACCTACTGACACCTATTTTCATTGAACAGAGTACAAAAAGCTATCTCAAGTAGAACAACAAATGAAAAACAAGTTTTGAGAATAAAGAGCAGCATAAGCTTTAAGCTGCTGTTTAGTTAGTAAAATGCTAGTCTGTCATCAAAGCATTAAAAACATTCCTAGAAAGCAATCAAAAAATAATAATAATAAGTTAATAAATGATAAAATAAAATAATTTGCTGAAGAAAGTTGAAAAAAATAAACCAAGTGGTCAACTTACAAAGGGTTTTTTACAATACTCCAAACCAAATTTGGCGTACATTAGTGGTCAAGAGAGACAGGTGGTCAAGATAGAGAGGTGGTCAAGTTACAGAGGTTTTCCTTTCCTATATGAGATAGGAAAAATTCCGTTCCCGACAAAAGTGGTCAACATAGAGAGGGGGTCAACTTACAGAGGTGGTCAACTTTACAGGTTTTACTGTATTAGCCTCTCCATGTAATCGATGGTCAGACAGTATCTTTCTAATTCCTCGTACCTACAGTTTAAGACTGAGAATGAATTCGGAAAGTATCGACTAATTTTACTCAAGCGTTTCCCGACTCATGTTAATCAAAAGTTCCATTCAGATTCCTTCACAACTTCGCTAAATTCGAATAAAAGCGCTCCAATGGTGACTGAGGAGCGTATCGATTGTTAAAGCAAATCAGAAACGCATGTTTTAAAATTGAATCATTTCAAAGAGGGATTTTTAATTCGTTTTGAACGAGTAGTTTCTGAAAGAATCTGTGACTGAGCAATACAGTGAAACATGTGTATAACGATATTGTCTATAACAATAAACCTTTCTATAACGATATTTTTCTTGGTCCCAGAGAAATGTCAGCATGAATAATCGAACTGTCCAGAACGATAACCTGTCTATAACAATTCTTTTTCAGGTCCCAACAGTATCGTTGTAGACAGGTTTTACTGTATTCTCGAAGTAATTTAATAGATCTGTGGAAAAGAGCATTAAAAAGTCTTGAGTTTAGCCCTTTATATTTTATGAGAAGGGGGGGGGGGGCAGAGATAGGAAAAGAAAATAACTCAGCACTCTTTCTCCATTTTGTTTGTTCCAAAAACATTGTTCAGTTTTTTTTTTTTTTTGGTGTGTGGTTTACAGTTCTGATAGCACTTGAAATACTTCTGCGGAGCAAGATTATTTTTGTCCTTTTTTTTTCTAATGGGGCTGCTTTGTTAGAGACTTAAGCCTTTTGCAGACCTAGTGCGATCCCCCGATATGGCATCTTGACTTTCATGTTCCACCATTGACGCGCGGGTGCCAATGGCACAGAGAATTTTGGTGCTCAGTTTCCCACTAGATGGAGGCACCTGGGCTCTCTTCGAGGTAAACTGCACGGTTGCATAAATTTTCTAATTCACTTCCATTTGGATGCATACATTTTTTTTTTTTTTGACAAAGTGCTTAAAGCCATTTCTATTATTTTCAAATAGTGCCTGACTGTGCTCTTGTAAGCTTCATTTTTACCTTGAGAAGGAGACAAATGTTTAAAAAAAAAAAAGTCAGGTTTTTATAATACACCCAAACTTGCTTTTATGCGGTAAATAGGGACCGCATAAAAAAATAGTTCGAAACTTCACGAGTAGCTATAAAAAGTTGTTTTCGCAACACAGTTAAAAAATATTTCTTTCATGCGTTGGATAGGGATCGCATAAAAAAAGTCTCACGCAGAAAATAACCCAAAAACTTACGAAATAACTAGGAATTGCTTCTTTATACGAAATCAAAACAAACCAAGTGATGGTAACTTTGCCGGTTCGTCGGAGAAAATTTCCCGAATAAGGACATGTTTGGGAAGTTACAGTGACTTCCCATCGGGGTACTTCTGTCGTCACTTGAAAATACTACCTCGCACTCGTTTTAATAATTTCGTCAATTGAGTCCCAATTTGATTGAAGTTTTCATATATCGCATTAAAAAAAAAAAAAAAATAAAATAAATAAATAAAAAAAATCGCACAAAACAGGTTTGAGTTTACTCTAGGGTAGACCAACCACCAGTGAATGAACACCTCCAGTGATTAAACAGTTTATAATTCGCTTAAAAAATCAGGTTTCAAAAGATTTTTTTCTTTGAAGAATTGGCAACGGTAACTTCCTTTCATGCCGTTCCAAAAATGTTGTTTGTGCAGTTGTTGGGGAGTGTTCATTTATTGGGTAGGTTTTAATCATATGAATTTTTGAAAATGAAACTGTACTTAAGTTTTTTAGTATTTATGCTTTTCGTATTTTTTGGTTCTTTTTGTATACGTTCGTTTTTAAAGCATGTTGCTTAATTTCCTGCAGAGGGCTAATTCCCTCTCATGCCCCCACCTTCCATTATTGTGGGAACTCATGAATAGCAGCATTCGATCGCTGTAGATTCTCCTGGTACGTTTATCATTCCATGGCAATAGAAATTGAAGCACACATTTGAATTCGGATTAGACCGAACCAATAAAATGTCGAAGTTGACTCTGCAAAGAAAGCTTTTTCGCCTGCACAGAAAAACTTTAAAAAGTTGTTATTCACTTCCTCTAAATGATTAGTTTTCTTTGGCTTTTCGCCGCCTTCATCTTTTCCGTCCTTTCTTGGGAGGAATCAATTTGGGCAAGATTTTATTTATTTTTTTCCGTCTTCGACCCCTATTCAAATGCATCGATGTGGATTCCGTTTCTTCTGGGTGCGAGGAGCTCTCGCCAAGATTTCCGCGGATATTCTTTTCAATCGTGTTGCGCGGATGAAAGGAAAAGGTGAAAGGGAATATTTATTTAATTTGTGTACTTTATCCCTCTTTGAGTGCTTATGCGAGACCTGGGAAGTGTAGGCAATTTCTTTTAGGCGCCGTCACGTGTAAAATTAAATAGCGTATTTTATTTGGTGCGGTATTTTACTCTTCCTTTGTAAAAATGCTGTTCGAACACTTTTAGCTCTTCAGAAGGATGTAGTTTAATTTGATTTTTGAATTGAGGTATTGAGTAGCAAAGTGGTGTAAGTGCCAAAATTAGAAACATGGAGATAACCGGTACAAGTGCCAGAAGCGTAGAGCAGGAATTAAAATGGAGGCAGCAAGTCCAATCATTGGCTTAGCAAAAGCTGACCCAAAGACCCCAAGCCACGTGTCTCAACAACGACGAATGGTTGACCCGTTTTGCGTGAAACAAACGAAAGAAACCAGATTTCTTCCAATGCTTTGCTTTCAAATCTGTCACGTGACTTGCGGTCTTGGTTTCATGAATGAAAGTCTTCACTCCCTCCATTTTATCTCTTCTCAATGGCCAGAAGACACTTAGTAAGACACTTGTACTATAGTGCCTAGAAAGGCACTATACTTGTACCAAGAGATGGTGCTAGTTGTGCCGCTGTGCAGCATGAATTAGAAAACTTTTCAATCAAAGCCCACCCTAGGGTTTGAACTTAGGGCTCGTTATACTTAAAACTTAAAATCGTTCGCTTACATCGCTTTTCTCCTCACTGCCTCAATTCACTGTTATTCAAACGGTTTTTCCTACCTTTAAACGATAATTATTTTGTTTACGAAATTTTACCACCCAACGCAAACAAATCATATATGCTTGCTTTGCACCTTACAATCGTTGAACTGGTTGTGATCATGTGGTCTTGAGGGTCGTCCACAAGTCATGTCACGCTTTGAGGGGGAGTAGGGTTCATAGGGTAATAAGAAATGTGACATCTGGCATTTTATATAACAATATGCTTGTGCAGGGTTGGCAAAAACCCGGGTTTTTAAAAAAAAAACCCATGGACCCGGGGTGTTTTTGATTTTTTTTTAAATAAAACCCCAAAAAAAACCACTAAAGTTGGGTTTTTTAAAAGAAATGTGGGGTTTTTTTTTGTCTTTTTTAGGGAAAATGGGGGGGGGGGTACTTGTAGCATATTGTAGCGTAAGTATATGGACAAACTCTCAAAAATTTTCTTCGGGTAAAAAAAGCTTTAAAACTAGTTAAAATTCAGCGTTTTCTGAAGAAAAGTATAAAAGACAACAAAACCCAAGAATGGTGAAGTTTCAGATTTTTTAGTTTTCATTATTACCAACAGTTAAGGCAAAGTTACTTCTCGAGTGATAAAATCTATTGTTCGTTTTTAATTACTACATTTTTTTTTTTTTTTTTGCATTTTACTTTATTGTATTTCATTTTGTTATGCAAAAATACTGTAGAACCTCAAGTAGTTTAAATCCCTTTTTACTGAATTCCAGCTTAATCAAGACATTTCTTTGAATTTTATGTTGCCTGTTTTTCTCCTTCTGTGTACAGAGTAAGAAATATTAAACTTTTTCGTAAGATAGTGAAAATACTGTACATCCTGTTCTGTTTTCTGTCGACCGTTTGAAAAATCTGTTAATTTCTAAAAAATATACCTTGTTTATTCGAGATTTGTGACGTGTTGGTTAGCAGAAAATAATTCACATGAAAGCCTTTTAACTAGAGTAGTTTCCTCTGTACAATCTACAAATATTGAGAAAATCAGACGTGACAGGATTTAGTCAAGATAATTTGAGTTATTTATTGACTAGCTAAAGAAAAATTTTAAATACATTTATTTAAAATCTTTGAAGTATTTTTTAAATGCCCGTTAAGAGTTAAGAAATACTATTTAAGTTCAAATTCATTTTTTATGTCCATTGTCTGTGGTGAAAAACAAATAAAAAAGTTTAAATTGTGAAAATATTTAAATAAATTAATTTTTTTTAAAAACTTCTCAGAAAATTTTAAAAAAACCCAAAAGTGGGCTAAATAATGGGTTTTTTCAAAAAAACCCATTGGGTCCAACCCAATTGGGTCCAATTCGGCCAACCCTGTGCTTGTGTAATATAACGTAACTTGTGACATGTGAAAGTTAGAGTGAGTTGAAGTGGGATGAGTAAAGTTGAGTGAGTCGATCGCCAAGTTTTTGTAGTCTTTTTGGCGCTATATTGCCAAGTTGTCAAACAATTTGAGTAGCTATCGGCAAATCGTGTAATCTTACTACTATTATATATGCGAAAGTTTGTCTGTATGGATGTATGGATGTATGGATGGATGTATGGATGTTTGTTACTCTTTCACGCAAAAACTACTGAACGGATTTTTATAAAACTTTACAGTAATATAGCTTATGCATCAGAATAACACATAGGGTAGTTTTCGTCGCGTTATGGAGGGCAAAACCCCCTTAGGGGGGCAATAAAACACAATTTTTGTATAAATTCTCTAATATTGGGATGAAAAAATACTTGCACATATTTACATTATATGTCCATCGAAAGCTCTGATTTTTCTGGTGAAGATGGCACCTGTTCGAAATTTCTAAGTAGAATAAAAAACGAGTTATGAGCTTTTTAGTTCCATGTTCGAAGGCTTTCCTCAACTCAATACAGTATTTAGTGTATCATCTCAACTCCCTGTCGATAGCGGCAATTGTTGTATTGTTGACTATCTTTGCTTTTCGTGACTGTTCAAGGCTTTTCTCAAGTCAAATCTTGAAGTAAGATTTTTGCACAAGATTGGCAAATAATACATGATTTGGCTGATCATTTTCCACTTAAACGGAACTTTAATGTAATTAATGGTTTTTATTATTATTTATGCTGATTGAACGCTTACTCATTATCCAATCAACCAGCAGATCGCCAAAATTTTTGCAGAAAGATTTCCGTAGCTGATGCATTTGGCAGTTTTTTCAACGTCGCTGTTTTTGAAGCCGAAGACTACGTCATAATGTTTCTCAGCTTTCACCATGTGAACAAAATATCGCCAATCAAAGAATTTTCAAAAGACTTTTTTTACTGTGTTAAATAATCCAGCAACTAAATTAAGCAAATCCATAAACAGCACAAAAACTTCCATTAATTTTCCTTTTTGCACAATTTCAAACAACCACCAAATTTTATTACTTATTTTGGTAACATTTCGGATGAAACTGTTTAGCGCCATTTTATGGTGACCAAAAATATCTCAGCATCTGGCGACGATATCTCTGTAACGAAAATTAATATCATATCGTTTTACAAAGTAAGGAAAGAATGGGGAAGCATCATCGAAGGTACCCCGAAACGACTTTCGCAAATTCGATAAAATCGCACCAAGAGCCACAATGATTGAAATTTCCCGAAATAACTAAAGCAAGTATAAGGGGATTACGAGCGCAGCTATTTTTTTTTAATCGCATCGTACTTCATTAGCCATACAGAGAAGGTTTTAGACTCCATGTTTAAAAAAAAAGTATCAACAGATTAATCTTTTTAAACATGAGAAGATTAATTTCATGTTTTGGAAATTTGTATATGCTTAAATATAGTGCTTTCGTTTCTAAATCAATACTATTTTGTTCTTTATACTTATTGCTATTTTAGTTTTATGGGTAAGGAAGAAACTCGATTTTTAATCACGACAAAAAGATGTGTTTTAAATTCTTTCACTTAAAACAGAAAACAAAAGCAAGTAACGATTTTTTCTCTTAATTATTACTGACCCTGGTAACGCCGGGTATTTTCACTAGTACATTAATAAAATTGTTTTAATACTTTTTCTGCTGCCCAAGTATTAAAAAATTAATTATCATTTAAAATGTCATTTAAAATTATCAAATCTTAATGAAATGGAAAAATCGAAAACTTCCTTATTGTGCTAATTTCACGAAAATGTTATTGAATCTATTCATACGAATTGAAATCTATTTCAAAAACAATTAAAAGTTACTTGTGGATATGTCATTTTTATTTTGTAATTTTTTTAGCGAATTATGGGAATATTAAAAAGAGGGCTGAAAAAAAATAAAGTAATTTTCACAAAGGGAGATGGCAAGGTTTTAATTTAGAAAATAATGTTACTTTTTCAGTTTACATTGTAAAATATTTTTCGAAGATATTACAATAGCTTTCTTTCGTTCCAGAAGATTGCGACACAGACCAGGAAACAGACCGCCTTCTTGGAGCTCAGAGAACGGACGACAAAGGCTTTTATGATGACAAGGTTAGAGAATTTCATTTTTTTAAAAAAACATTTAATCTGTGTTATTGTTCAGAAGTTTAGCTGCCAGAGAAATCATGAAAGTGTGGGAAGCTGCTTTGCATTGATGATGGCAGGGCATTTGTTTGCTGTTTTGCATTAATGAAGATTTCGTAGTTTATTGCTTGTATAAAATGTGCTTCTGAAAGCAAGAAATTGAATCTCGCTAGGTGGCGCAATCAGCTCCCACTGGGTGATTCATCATTTAAAAAAAAAAAAAAAATAATAATAGAAAATGAATATAGCTTTGATCATTCACGCAACGCAGAATGGTGGGTATGGTGTTTGAGAGAGGTTATTTGCTTTTATTACGGGATAAATTATCAAGGAAATTTTGGCTGTCTTCATTTGATTACCTTTGCATATGTTGTCGCCTCAGAGCCAGTGGTGGATACAAGGGAAGGGTCATGGGTTTCATGACCCCCCCCCCCCCTAAACCGCCGGCAACAATATCTGTCCACATTGTGTTCAAATACTTTATGCATAAAATGTAAGCGATTACAGTGTCTTTTCAATTCATTAATTATTTTTGAAAGTAAATATTTAAACTACTACATCGTTTCATGGCTTATAAAATTAATTTGCAACGTTTATCCCCAATTAAGTGCCTTATTCCTGACCAATTTTGTGCTTTTTATTGACTCTCAAGCAGTTTCAGAAACTTCTCGTATCCGAAACCGTAGGTTCGTGAAGGTGGGAGGTCATTCTTCAACAGCCCCCCCCCCCTCCCAAAAAAATTGTTTTCTGTATCCGCCCCTGCTCAGAGCGACACTAAGGCATCTAATCCCAAGAATAACACTAATATATCCTACTGTTGCTCTGAGTCGACGATATAATTAAGTGCTGCATGACCACGGATTGTATGGAATTCAGGGGTCTGGCCAGAGGATATTTGGGTCCGTTAACGGACCCTTCACAAAAATCCGATCAACCAAAACGGACCTTTCACAAAATCCCGATCAAACAAAACGGACCTTTCACAAAATCCCGATCAAACAAAACGGACCCTTCACAAAATTCTGATAAACAAGATCGGATGTCACAAATTGTTTATTGAAAAAAAAATCTGAAAGCAAAATAACGCATATTTCTGTGTATAAACCGATAATTTTTGGAACCTTTTTTTAAGTCAAATTAGAGGAATCAGCTTATACAAAATCGGCTAATTTTGAAAAAAAAAAAAAAAAAAAAAAAAAAAAAAATCGGTGCTCTTGCGATGCTCCTGCAAGCGATAAATAATTGCTACTGCCAAATAAATATAATGGTTGTTTGTTTTATCACAGCTAATTAGCGGCGGTGTTGTAAACTTTTCTGAAAAAGCATTGGTAAGCACTTTTCTCTCCTCCGCTCATGATTTAATAAACAATAATAATATATATCTGCGAAATGAACTTAGAACTGCAAAGGAATAGTAAGGATGAGGAAAAAATATGATCGCTTCAGATAGGGTTACCAACTTCAAAATTATCATCACTTAGCGTCTGGCGTTGAACCTTTATAATGACTTGATTAGAAAATATTCTGATCATTTTGCCAGCTTGTCAATATTTGCGTTTTTACGGTGCGGTGCGATGTTTAATTGTTATTACTTAGAACTGCAAAGGAATAGTAAGGATGAGGAAAAAATATGATCGCTTCAGATAGGGTTACCAACTTCAAAATTATCACCACTTAGCGTCTGGCGTTGAACCTTTATAATGACTTGATTAGAAAATATTCTGATCATTTTGCCCGCTTGTCAATATTTGCGTTTTTACGGTGCGGTGCGATGTTTAATTGTTATTTTGGGAGAAAATTATATGGGTTTTGATTTTTCGATGCTAACAAGGATGATTAACTTTAAATAAACTCTTTTAATTACCTTTTTTTTTTCTTTAGATGTCTACATTTTGAAAAATGCAATCTTTTAACATCCGATATGAGAATCATATTTTGTTCTTTTTTCAAGCTAACTTCGCTTCATTAGGATTCAAATAAATGAAAAGTCTCTTTATTTCTGTTAGAACTCTCATTTCAAGTTTTTAAAGCAAAATTAAATTTTCTGTTATGATTCAAAAATTAAAATGCTGAATAGATAGTTTATTTTATTTTATTTTTTGGGTCAACTGTGTCCACAGATATTAATGATATGTTTATCATAGGACTCTAAAATGCAATTTTAAAATAATTTTATCAAAAACATTTCTTTTACAAGCCGTTTTTATACTTTTGATGCCTTCACTTTGAGAATTGCGATCTCTTTGCATCCGCTATGGGAATCTGATTTTACGAAATTTTGATGATTATTACGCTTTGTTAAGAGGTAAACAATTGAAATATCTTTTTATTTTTGTTAAAATCACGGAATTTATAAGTTTTAAACGAAATTCTGTGCTTTTTAAGAGTGTCTTGAGTCAAAAAGTTGAATGCTGAACACTATTCTGAATTTTATTTTATTTATTCATGTTTTTGTTAGAATTATTTTAAGTACTGTACAGAAATATATCTAGTATAATTTAACATAATGTAGAATGGTAGATAAATATTGATACTTGAAACAGCGATGCCCTCCCGCCAAATATCAGAAAAAAAAATCCAGAATGATTTTTCTCGACATAGAAGTCGAAAACACTCAACTTTAAGTTTAATTGATGCCGTTTGTGCCATCTCTAAATTCTAAAATTTTTTTGACAAAATATTTTTTTTTTTTTTGCGAAATTTTTTGATTTTTCACAAAATTAATTCATTTCTCACAAAATTATTTGATTTTTCACAAAAAACGGACCCTGTGAAAAATCCTGGACAGACCCCTGGAATTGGCAAACGTCCAGTTAAGACGAGTCGATATGAATGGGGGGAGGGAGAAGTAAAAATTTGATGCGCGTGTTCCGCATGACTCTGCTTACTTTAGAGGCTAACTAGCATCTGCAAACGCTGACATCCCTAAAAACAAATAGATGCGTTCATTTCCGCCTGTAAACCGGATGTTTGCCTTTCCATACAATCCTTGGTCAGATAGTACGTAGAGTAATAAAATGAGAATCTCATTTGATAAATTACCGTAATTTAATTGCTCTCTTGGGTTGTGATAAAACTGACGAAGGAAGCATACATATTTCTACCTCGCTTTTGAGTGAATGCCCGAAACAGGTTTGTCAGTGTACGAAATAAAATCTCTTCTACTAAACTGTCGTTTTTAAAGGTGGTATTAATAAAGTCTCTCCAATAGTAGTCATGTATGAAACTATGACCTGACACTGAAAAGTGGTACATACGTTAGACATACCCAAAGTATAGTGCAACGAAATTTGACCGGGATGTAGTATGTTTTGTAGTGTGTTTTGACGTATCAAAGCATAACATTTGCGTTCATTTTTCAATAGCAATGGAAAGTATATATATATATATATATATATATATATATATATATATATATATATATATATATATATATATATAGTTTTTTTTTTTACTTCGACAATCTGTTACTCTACTGAAAGGACGATAAGTTCCAATCTCCTCTTCTTGCACGGTCCCTTAAAACTTTGAACTCAAATATCTCCTTGAGTTTTGGTCATAAATGTTTGAAATTTTTTGTGTTGGAATTATTTTTCAATGGAGATTCCCTAAATGTTCGTTAGGGAACCTAAAGGGTCCGCCCTTCAAAAGTTAGATATCGTAATTTTTTCACTTATTTTCTTTTTCGCTTCAAACTTTCAATATCTTAACTCAGCACCTTATTTTGATAATTTTTGCTGTTGGAAGTGAGCATCTAAGACTAACGGTTGCGAAAATAGAGGTCTTGCAGGTTAAACGGGAACAAGTTTTAAAAAATCTTTAATTAAGGCAGTGAGAAGCAAAAGGATGTAAGTGGTAAACTTAAAAATTTGGAGATAACCAGTATTGTCCGTTTTCCACAAGAAGGCACTTGACTCCTCCTTCGCCACGTGGTATCTGAGGATTCTATTTTGCTGTTTTGGGCAGAAGGTATATTCGGACCATAGCATTTTGTTGTAAAAGCAGCGGTTTTTGAAATGTAAGAATAACTAAAATGGCAACAGATAAGTGAAGCAAGTGATGTAAAGGACACTAAGACTTTTTTGCACATTAAAATGCACGCCCAAGTTAAGGCTGTCTGGTTGTCTCATTTAGAAGCGCGTGGATTGCTTACCGATCACCCCCGCGTAAAATGGAACTCCTGCTTTCGAGGAGGCGGGGCGAAGTGCCTTCTATTGAAAAACGGACAATACAAATGGTAAAAAGGTAATACAAATCATAAAAGTTGAACCCCTCCTCTGTTTTGGGAGAGATGGTACTAGTAGCCCTGGTAGGTGCTGCTGTACAGCATGATTCAGAAAAAAAGAAAAAAAATCAATGAAAGTCTACCTAGGAAGTTATCTTTAAACGCGTTTTACTCAAAACTTGAAAATGTCCACTTAAATCCCTTTGCTTCTCACTGCCTCAATTGGTAATTGAAAAAATGAATGTATTTATCTCAAATTTCCTTTTAAAACTCTTTACGAAAATATTGATCTCGTTTCAAGCAATATTTTGCCAGTGCCCATAAAAAAAATGGAACACTTTAAAATGACTTTGGCTAAACTAATAAAAAACTTTTTCTCTTCAAATGAATTTAAAAACTGGATATTTCAGCGGGAATTAAAATGTTAGGAATTCATAGCTTCCAAAGTTTCAACTTTTTCCGTAATAAAATCCTTAAAACGTTTGGGGCCCATTGAATATTTTTGATAGCTAGCACGTTCTGCTTCTCCCTTTTCCCAAGCTTTTTAGTACTTTTTTATGTACATTTAATTTTACTGTTTCAGACATGTAAAACGTGTTCGTAAGGTAGAAGCTGGGGGGTGGGAATGTTTATTCTTTCGAATATCATGTTCGTTCTTGCAGAAACTCAAGGGAGGGAAATCCAATTGAACTCCAAGCTGCTTTGGGAGTATTCTATTATCCCCTATTCTAATTTAGAACCCAAATTGATTCTTTCGAAAGTCAGGGATTAAATTTTCGATGTAGAAACAAAGGAAGTACATTTTCTGAATCCTTCAATTATGGTGTTGAATTTCTGCTATGGGAGGGTGGGGTTAAAAATCAGTTTCTTACTTTTTTCTGGTCTCATATTATCTTGACGTATTGCGTTCTAGTCATGTCGCTTGTCTAGTAAATTTTGCATGTGCTTACTTTTGACTTCTGTTAACTTCTCCTTGCTCCTATATACAACATGGGGTCTTGAATTTCCTTTGACATAAAATGCTGCACTTCCATATAAAGGAATTTCTGGAACACGATATTCTGTCTGATTTTTCGTTTTCTTTCTTGGAGAGACATCAGATAGTTTTATTCTTCAGATAAAAATATTTTTTTGTTCGGCTTTCAACGGATTGAATTCTGTTATTCAAATATAGCCAGACTTGTCGAATGGGTTTTACCAATAACTTAAAGTAGCTGGTGTGCTGAATTCGAAGATTTCGTTGCGTATTTTCTAAGAGAGGGAAATTCCTTTATGTTCGCTTTGGAATGATCATCACCCTTTCTGCATTTGAAGCTTTTTGGTTTTTCTTTCTAGATTGTCAAAAGATTCAATTTTATTTTACTGCGTACACATTTTCTCGTCAGCTTGGGAGTAAGTGATATACATGCCAATTAATGTTTTTTTTTCTCTCTTATTGGTGAGATTTTTTTTTTGTAATTCAAACTTTATTAATTATTTACTTTTGTGGTCCCTTGGCCCTTCCCCATGCATATTATCTGAAATATTACGTTTGAATATCGGAAATTTCCCCATAAAAAATATTGACAGCCAGAATGGATTGAAACAACGTTCCGTGTGTTATTTGTATTTGTATGTGTGTTATTTTGTTTTGTTTTATTTTTTAAAATTATTTATTTATTTATTTATTTTATTTTTATTTGTTTTATTTAATTATTTTATTGATTCATTTTTTGTTTATTTTATTTATTCATTATTTATTTATTTATTATATTTTTATTTGTTTTATTTGATCGTTTTGTTGGTTCATTTACTTTTTTAAATTGAGTACAAGCTGTTTTCTAAGCTTGCTATCTGTTGAATTTTATATTTATTTTATTTTATTTATTTATTATTTATTATATTTTTATTTGTTTCATTTACTTACTTTATTTATTCATTCATTTTTCAAATTGAGTGCAAGTCCTTTTTCTAAGCTTGCAATCTGCTGAGTTTTATTTTTCATTTTATTTATTTATTATTTATTATACTTTTATTTGTTTTATTTACTTACTTTATTTATTCATTTATTTTTCAAATTGAGTGCAAGCCCATTTTCTAAGCTTGCAATCTGCTGAGTTTTATTTTTTATTTTATTTTATTTATTATTATTTATTATATTTTTATTTGTTTTATTTACTTACTTTATTTTTTATTCATTCATTTTTCAAATTGAGTACAAGTCCTTTTTCTAAGCTTGCTATCTGTTGAGTTTTTGTCGAGGAAATAAAACTTAGAATACTTTCTTTCCGTTACTTTTTTCCCGTGATTTTTCACCTCTTTGAATGTGGCAGTATAATAGATCGATATTATTTTTCGAGTCTTTTAGATATGCTTATGCCCCCATTTCCCGTTCGTCTGAGAAGTGCGGGTGCATATCTTTTACCCGCGCATGATAGGAAAAGCGGTTGCAAAGCTCCTGACAGGTTTGATAAATTGACCAATCCACCGGCAGTGATCTCCCTGTTTATTGTTCGAGCCTCTTGCCTTTTCAGTCGTTTTTGCCTCACCACATGTTCGTTCTCTCGGAACGTGTTCCAGAGAAGTTCTCGGGCTTTCTCGCGGATCCCGTTCTCATTAGCGTTATCAGACGGAAATTACTTTGTGTTTTGTGTTGTTTGTATCATAGACTAATAATAAGAGTAGACCGAGCTATGGCAACCCTTTTGCTGCTCATAAACCAAACCATGTGACTGGTGGATATCCTAGCAACAGCAGGCGTTAATAGTAGCAGACGATCAACGCCAACGCGAAATAAAATAAATAGAATCGATGGAACACGGAAGAATGATCTTTTATGGAGTCCGATTTGTAAATTTGTTATTCTAAGTTGTAAATATTTTGTTAATATAGTGAGTTTTTCGTTTAGATAGTATTGTGCATTTTCTTTAGTCAATTTCAATAACTCTCTAAGCAATAAAAGATGCAAGCGACCAAGAAGAATCGGCAAACGGTAAGATTTTTACCTACAGTTTCAATTTAAGATACCGATTAGTACATTTTTGCGTTAACGCGAAACGTTTACGCCATTTCGTTCACGCCAACGCTGACAGCTCCAAATGAAATAAAAGTTACCGAAAACTGATCAAAAACTATTACTAATGTCAAAATAATGCATAACTAAAAGAAAAACAGTTCAATCTCTGCACCTGGAAAGTTTTTTTTAATGAAAACACATTGTCTTAAAATACGTGTCGAGTGCCAAACTATAGATAATGCTGCCATCTAGCAACCATGCTGCCAAAGTCTTCGCCAAGCCCTTCCACTAGTCACATGATACATCTATGAACCAATTTTCTTCATCAGCAAGAATGAGAAAGCTCGGTCTACTCTTATTATTAGTCTATGGTTTGTATCGATGAGTCTCACGTGCTTTTAAAAGTTTCTGATGGCGTGAGAAACTTAATGGCATTTCATGCAGTGTGGGTGATGAATGGATAGCCACGTTCTTCGTTAGTGATTGCGCTTTAATGAGTTGACGCCGCGTAATTATGTTTATTACGTGCGGTCCAATGTTTATTGTATACTAGCTGCGTCGCCCGGCTTAGCACGGGTTACCTCAAAATTAAAAGTTATGTCAAGTGACGCGTGTTCAACAATCAGGCTTGAACAAAAAAAAAAAAAAAGTCAATAAAAAATTTTGCGGCAGATTGCGGAAAAATAACCAAATGGGAAACATTTTAAATCCCCCGATTACAGGAAAAGCCTTTAAAACAAAAGCCAGAATTTTATTTGTTCATATTCGAGAAAAAAATGGCAACATCTTTCTTCTCAATTATTTTCTTCACCTCTAAAAATTTTAATAAAAGCATT
This sequence comes from Uloborus diversus, assembly GCF_026930045.1. NCBI lineage: Eukaryota > Metazoa > Arthropoda > Arachnida > Araneae > Uloboridae > Uloborus > Uloborus diversus. The sequence continues at coordinate 162,504,417 of NC_072736.1, forward strand.
GTTGCGGAAAGTTGAGTTGAAGCACTGAATAATAATTTGAATAGAGGAAAGCCTTCGAAAAATAGAGATTTTATGTCGAAATATCTAAGTACCATAGTTAATAGTTTTTAATTGATACCTCCGCTAATTATTATCGGAGGATTATGTTAAATAGCCAAACATAAAGACGGGAGTGTTACGAATCTACCGATACTTGGTTCGATGGTCAGTTCACTGGCGTTCGGAGGACATAGATACATACATAGATAGGCTTGCCAGATTTCTGAAATGTTCAACCGGGACAACGGGATCCCCCCCCCCCTCGTCGTGAGTATTCAAAAGGGAACCAGGGGGAGATAGTAGACTCAAAGTAAAATTTTCTGAAGACTGAAATTTTCCGAAACTACGAAGAACTCAACTCCCCCCCCCCCCGTAAAACTTTTTGCAATATGCAAACAAAATTGAAAAGAAACATTTTGACAGTTTTTTTTTCAAACAGTTTTTCAGCTTTAGAATATGTTGCCAGACCAAATTTTTTTGGAAATTTTGGATCCCGAACACACTTTTGGCTGGTTTTTAGCGTGTTTTAGAGGGTAGTTCATTCGCAATGCTATGAATAATGACTAATTATGAGCCTAAACCAGGGGTAACAATGAATGACCCAAGCAGATAAATTTAAACATTTTATTTCTTAGATGTAAAATTAATATAATAAATATTAACAAGTCTATGTTTCAAATGACGAAATAATTTTCCAAAATAATCTTTAACAGTTCATTATTTTTAGACTTTTTGGTCATCTAATCAAATTTATCTTTTTCCGGCACATGAAGCAAACCGGCCGGGACGCTGGGATTTTGCCTGAAAACCGGGACGTCTGGCAAGCCTATACATAGATACATAGGTACATACATAGTTACATACGCTCAGTTTTTAATTATATAAGATTCTGTAGCCTGAGTACCGTTCCTGGACGCAGTAAAAGTGTAATATTTCCACATCTAGCATTCATTTTAATTTCGACTTCTTGAATTCATTTTTTTTTTTTTCGCAATTTGCGATAGGACCCGACTTGTTGAGCTTCTGTTTCTACAAATGGAATGGAATGGAAATGGCCAAGAAATTTGCACGTCCGTTCTATTCAGTGGCGTAGCTAGACCTGACTTTCGGGGGGGGGGGGGTTACTTCTTATATATATATATATATATATATATATATATATATATATATATATATATATATATATATATATATATAAAGAATATATATATATATATATATATATATGTATGTATGTATAATCGCTTGGAATTTTTCCCTTTTCTTCTTTTTTTTTTTCTTTCTCTTCTCTCTTCTTTTTCTCTTTTTTTTTGAGACTAACTTTTCGGGGGGGGGGTTGTCCCCAAAACCCCCCCTTAGCTACGCCCCTGGTTCTATTATGACTGGTGGTTTTCTAGAATAGGTAATACGATGCATGTCCATAAAAAAGAAATGGTTATTAAGATGCATTAAGATGCGGTAATAAAGATAAGGATTTTGTGGCCGATATCCACCAATACACTTACCATAAAGATTATTTACTGTGTTAAGATTACGTTTTTTTATTTCTTATCAATCTTAAATAATAGGAAATAGTAATATGAAAATTTCGTATTGAGGTGAAGTTTTACTTTTTAAGTTCATCTATATGGATGCTTTTCCTGGAAAAAAAAAAAAAAAAAACCTAATTTTATGAATCATTTATTCTTATTTTCTGTGGTAATTTTGTATGAATAAAAGTTGCGTGAAAAATATTCGAATTTTCCATTTTATTGTACCTAAATGTGCTTGTCTGGTACAAATACTCTGTTAGTACTAAATTTCCATTCAGTTAACTTTTAAGATCTCGCCATTGTAAAAGAAAGATAAAAGAAAGAGTAGTATTTTTTTAAAAGAGAATTTTTAATTCATATTTTAAATACTTCTTCTCTTATTGTTTTGAAAATAAAAATGAAACTTTATACGTGCCTTGAAAACAAAAACGTTATTTTACGTTAAATGAAATGTTAATGAATACTTTTCAGTGTATGCAAGTTTTTATTTACGAGAAGGCCGTTTTATGCAAAGAAGCAATGTGATTTTTTTTTTTTACTTTAAAGGTATTGTCTTCTGAAATACAATGCCTGCGTTGTTCCACAATTTTTATTTACACCTTATTGTTCGTCGAAATATAAATAATATTAGTTCTTTAATTGTCTCTCTTTATTCTTTCCAAGCAAAATAAGTTTCAATTGTTTTGGTTCTTTTTACCCATTGCTTTTCGTTTTATTGCTTTCTTTTTAAATGCTCTAAAATGTAAATCCACTAATTATTTACGTTTACAAAAAATCGGTCATGTTTTTTTTTTTTTTTTTGAGCAATCACGATTGCTTATTGCTTTCATTTGACTGTTTTGATGTGCTATCATTTTATTTTCCCGCCAGCACCCTCTGCCAGCACCACCGTCGACCGGCCGCCTCACGATGCTGCTCCTCTAGCGAAAACCGTCTCCAGGTTGCGTCAATATCCTACACTTACACGCATACATACACACACGTACACACACACACATACATACACCTACACACACAAACACACATACAGACACCTACACACAACTACCCACACACTCATGCCTGCACACAGACACAAACACATATGCCTACACACACATACACATTCCCCCCCCCACACACACAAACACTCCTACACACAACACCCACACACTCATACCTGCACATAGACACAAACACACATGCCTACACATATACACATACCCCCTACACACAAACACACATACCCCCCCCACACAAACACACATACCCCCCCCCACACACACACACACGCCTACATACACACACTCGTGATTGAGAAAAACATAATTTGAATTCAAGAGTCAAAATTCAAATTATTATTATTATTTTTTTTAAATATGTATATACAGTTGGATCCCGATTTAACGAATTCATTGGGACTGAAACTTTTATACTTTAAATCGGGGTTATTCGTAATATCGGGATGTGAAAAAAGTTGCACTTGCCTTATCTAAAAGCAATAAAAAGCACCTGTGCAAAAATATCCATAATTAGAAAGTGTACACTTTTTATTCAGTATTTCGCGACTTATTACACACAGTTTAATTTGAAATTTTTAAATACTGAGTGATAGGTGTTTGATAATTTCTTTGATACTTGACTCGAAATAGTTCTCTTTCGACTTTATGGGGAGAAAAATACATTTACAGCCTGCTGTATGAGATATGGTTTTAGTTTGCAGGCCATGTAAAAGGCATTGAAAAAGTAAGTTTTATTGGGAGTTTTATTATCGCTTTCTGCATCAGAATCGCTATTCATTGGTTGCTTCCTCGGCCGTCAAAAATTGCAGATTCCAAGAAAAATCTTTTTCTGCTTCGGAAAATATGGATATATCATTTGGAAAACAATCCAAAATATTTCCTAACTCAAATTAACAATTTTTTTTTTTCGGCTGTTAAAATAATTTGTTAATTCGGGGTAAATAGGGGTTTTGCCTTCATTTTAGTCGGGGGAAAAATCGCTAAATCGCGAAATTTGTTAAATCGGGGTCTGACTTTATATTAGTGATGTTCTGGATTTCCGTAACGTCGGATATCCGAGGAAAAATAAGGATCTGTATCCGCATCCGTATCCGCTACTTTTTTGACGGATCTTAAACGGATCTTTTCTATTCTAGAAATTCTTAAATATTTGAATAGAAGACTCAAGTTCCGTTTAAATTAGGTTTTATTCCCTATTTAAATTATAAGGCATCATTTCAGAAGCCAACGGCCATCGGAGACATTTTTTTTTTTAATTTTTAGTTTAATATTAGTTTTTGATATTGCTTTGGGAATTCTGTTATTCTCCATTTTGGATTTTCTCGGCATCCTTCAAAAAAAAGTGAGACAAAATTCTCTATTTATTGTTTGTAAAAGTGTTCCCGGCTTTGTTATTCCGTCGGTCGAAGTAATTTGGGTGGAATGGGTCAGCGCTGCATTTATGCTGAAATGAAATGCGAAAAATTATTTCTGGCCTATCCAGTAGCAGCTTAATTTCTTGTATCCTGTATCCTACATGTACCGAGCAAGCTAGAAATAATTTTTCACATTCTGTTTAAGCATTAATGCAGCGCTGACCCGTTCCATCCAACTCTCCCTCAGTTTTAACGGAGATTTCTTTAAAGAGTAAATCATAGTCTTTATTATATTTTCGCCGTAGATGACATTTGTTGAAGAAACAGCGTTATTATCATGACGGGAATACCTTCCGTAATAAATTTTACACTTGGATAGTTGAATTGGGCAAAAAAAAAAAAAAAAAAAATGAGATCCGTATCCGCGGATCTTACACTAATGATCCGTATCCGCGGATCTTACACTAATGATCCGTATCCGCGGATCTACTTTTTTTAACGATTCGGCACATCACTACTTTATACATATCTATGTTGCCCGTTTCAATTTATTTGGGACTTTTTTCCAAAGGTATCTAGTGAAGTAAATTGTGATCCATATTTTCCGTGTTTTCTTTTTTAAAAATAAGAAACAAAGAAAATGGCGCGAGTTTTGCAGAATCGTAAATCAGTACAAACGAGTAATCGATACCGTACAGGAACAGCTGCCGTAGAACTGAAATCGCAGCTCGCTCTCATATTTCTCGCGACTTGATATTTCCGAGAATATTTATGATCGAGAATTATTTACTTAAGATATAGAGAGAATATAACTCCTTTCTCTCCAGAAAACAAGCTTGTTCGTGACAATGTGGGTGAAAATACATTGTATCACATTTTTATCCATTGTTTATTTGTAGATAGCGGCCGTTACTCCACCGATTTTATTTTGGGACATTCGTCATGTTGGACTATATTTGGATTTTTTTTTTTTCTGCTATTCTCTGCTTGCGAAGTGAATTTGCACGTAGCTTAGGGCAGATAAGGCTAGGATGTGGGTACTTTCTTCGGGGAGGTGTCGAGGAATTGCTGTTGTGCGAAAAGCAATTCGAACGACCATCTATTGTTTCAAACGATCCCCCATTATTTATGTGCAGACGACATTATTTTCATTCATTCACTTTTGCTGTTGAAACGTTCGTTTTGTTCTCTGAGAGGCATTTCTCTTATCGAAACCGAATTCAAGACTAGTATCAGGAGTGTTTTGTGACATTCGGTTTTCATAAAATTTTCTTCTATCATTTTATGGATAAACTAGTGATACCCGCACGGCTTTGCCCGTAATAGAAAAATCAAAAGGTCTTTTGGTTCGCCTGTATATTTACAAATAATGTTTGGTGAATTTTCTCGCCAGTTGGCTTGTACCCATGTTACGGTTCCACGTTATGATAATTTCGTATCTCGCCAATTGGCTTCTGCCCATGTTGCGGTTCCACGTTATGATAATTTCGTAATTTACTCGTCCATCTCATGATATTTTTTTTCTTAAAATTGCAATAGAAAAAGAACAAAATCGAATTTTCGAAAAATCGCTTCGAGGTGCGCACCCCCATGCTACAAACTAACTTTGTGCCAAATTTCATGAAAATCGGCCGAACGGTCTAGGCGCTATGCGCGTCACAGACATCCTACAGACATCCTCCGGACAGAGAGACTTTCAGCTTTATTATTAGTAATAAAGAGTATGTAAAATTAAGTCATAATGATGTTGTTTCTGTACAACGATACTCGGTATTTGGACGGGTTAGAATGATCAACGTTAGCCCCTTCAGTCGGAATTATGAAATATTGGACCAAAAATGTTGACATTTGGTACACAGTGTACTATGGTAAAGGGTATCTTATAGACAAATTTTTGAGTTTGTGGGAGAAAAATTAAAAGAGTTATGGCACGTCCAATATTCCGTACTTATATTTTTGAAATCAATATTTCATATACAAAAACGATAAAATACCGAACAAATTTCATCATAAAATGTTCTACAAACAATTATAAAACATAATATAAGCGTTTGAAACGATTAATTAAAGATTATATATGTTTAAAAAAATCAGGAAAAAAAACCTCGTTTTTCAGATGAAAATCCATGGTTGGAAAAATGAGCCACTCTCTATCTCTCAATCCTTATGTCAGTGTTGTCAATCCCAAAACGAAAAATTATTTCACAGATTATAAAAAGCAGAATGTAAAGAGTCAACTACAAAAAAAATCAACTAATTAAATCAATTATTAAATGATTAGCAGCTGTTTAAAGTGTATGTCCGATATACCGGACACCAGGTCTGAAGGGTTAGAAATCATTAAAAAAGGCATCTGACTCCGCGGACCAGTAGGCATGGGAATATACTTGTCCACTGACATATGGCTGACCCACGCAGCATGAAATACTTTTCTACAAAAATGAAAAGCACATTTTATTTTACCCTTATTTATTTTTCATTTTTTCTGCATTATTGGCTTTTATTTCATTTTCATCTTCTTTACTAATAATAAAGCAGAAAGTCTCTCTGTCCGGAGGATGTCTGGATGTCTGTAGGATTGTAGGATGTCTGTGACGCGCATAGCGCCTAAACCGTTCGGCCGATTTTCATGAAATTAGGCACAAAGTTAGTATGTAGCATGGGGGTGTGCACCTCGAAGCGATTTTTCAAAAATTCGATGTGGTTCTTTTTTTATTCAAATTTTAAGAAAAAAAAACTATCATAAATTACGAAATTATCATAACGTGGAATCGTAACATGGGCACAAGCCAATTGGCGAGATACGAAATTATCATAACGTGGAACTGTAACGTTGGTACAAGCCAATTGGCGAGAAAATTCACCATACATTATTTGTAAATATACAAGCGAACCAAAAGACCTTTAATTTTTCTATTACGGGCGAAGCCGTGCGGGTGCCACTAGTTAAAACATAAAACCGATACATGAAGTACACCGCCAGCTCAGTCAATTCCAGCCGAGGACTGCAGTTTCGTGCTTATTAGCACTCATCAGCCCGGCATAGGATTGACAGAGCTGGAGGTGGAAAACCTCTTAAGGAAGCCAAGAGTGCCAAACAAACTGGTAGCTAATACAGAATTAGCTCAGACCAGACGAGTAACCGAAGCAATGGTTCGATTCAACTCGAATATTGAAGGCAAAGCAGGTATATTCAGTAAGTTACCGCCCTATAATAGCGCCCTTAAACTGCAGTCCTCGGCTGGAATTGACTGAGGTGGCGGTGTATTTCATGTATTTCTGCCTTAGCCCTGGTTATAGGGCGGTAACTTATCTTTATTACTAATAATAAAGCTGAAAGTCTCTCTGTCCGGAGGATGTCTGGATGTCTGTAGGATGTCTGTGACGCGCATAGCGCCTAAACCGCTCGGCCGATTTTCATGAAATTTGGCACAAAGTTAGTATGTAGCATGTGGGTGTGCACCTCGTAGCGATTTTTCGAAAATTCGATGTGGTTCTTTTTTATTCCAATTTTAAGAAAAAAAAATATCATAAGATGGACGAGTAAATTACGAAATTATCATAACGTGGAACCGTAACATGGGCACAAGCCAATTGGCGAGATACGAAATTATCATAACGTGGAACCGTAAGATGGGTACAAGCCAACTGGCGAGAAAATTCACCATACATTATTTGTAAATATACAGGCGAACCAAAAGACCTTTTGATTTTTCTATTACGGGCAAAGCCGTGCGGGTATCACTAGTTGAATATAAAACTGATAGTTCGTACATGAAAGAATACCGAAATGTAAATGCATAAAATAGCTGTAAATCTTTAGTAATAATAAAGCTCAAAGTCTGAATCTCTATCTGGATGTCTGTTACGCGCATAGCGCCTAGACCGTTCCTCCGATTTTCAGGAAATTTGGCACTAAATTAGTTCGTAGCATAGGGGTAAGCACTTTGAAGCGATTTTTCGAAAAATCGACTTTGTGTTTTTCTATTCCAATTTTTAAACCCATTTTATATACCAAGCGAATTCCCTTAACATAGCATGTTGGCTAGAAATTCATCATCCGTTATTTGTAAATATACAGGCGAACCATTGACCTTTTAATTTTCTACTACGGGAAAAGCCGTGCGGGGTAACGCTAGTGAAAAATAAATAAAAAAATAATTTCATGCAATGAAAGTTTTAGTACTATAAAATGACTTAGAATTCTATTTCATGGAGGTCCAAAACAGTTTTCAGTGGTCCCCGACCAGCGGACCACCAATGAGTTCGAACTCTGGAATGATAGTGGCATGAAATCAAAAATTTTAAATTGACTTAAGCATGAATGATAGTGGCATAAAGTCAACAAGAAGTTCTGTCTAGAACTAGACGAGCCTACTTTCCCGTATACCCATACTATTTTCTAGTCCCTGATCAATATTCTCAAAAATAGCTAAAATCGCGAATTTTTTCAAACATATATTTAAAATACTTTAAGCTGATTTCTAGGAATAAAATATTCCTCACTCATCTAAAAAAAAAAAATAAATGCGTTAAAAAAAAAAAAAGCAACTTTTAAACAAAGCAGCTATACACTTTTTTCCATTAAAAAAATCTTTAACAGCTTTCAAAACGAAAAAATAATAATTAAAATTAATAAACTCATTAAAGTAAATACATCATATCAAAAAAAATCGTTTCTATTTCCCCTGTTGCCAAAAACAATTTTTTAAATGAATTAATGCGCAAAAAAAAAAAAAAAAAAAAAAAAAAAATCGTCTGCGCATATCTTTATGTAGAAACATAAATGACTTCGAGTTTATTCGCCGAAAACTGAATACCTAAATTAAAACTTCAGCGTAAAAATAAAAACAAGTCAAATCAACAATAATTATTTCACAGTCAAAACCATAGCTGTGGAGTCGGAGTCAATCTCATTTTGGGGTAAAGGAGTCGGAGTCGAATATTTAAAAATCGGAGTCAGTCCTCCGTGTATAAATTTTTGCCAAAGCTACGAAGTCAGAGTCGAAGCCGGGGAGTCGGAATCCGATTAATTGTCAGGCATAGGAGTCGGAGTCAAGTGCCCCTAAATTCTTGGAGTCGAAGTCTGGAGTTTGGCGTCAAGAGCTATTTCCAACAAAATTTGTTTGAAAAAAATCCGCCTTCAAGTACGGAATCTACATTGACTTTCAGTTTCCCCGTAGGCGCTAATGTTAAGGGATTTGAACTGTTCAAAATTGAACGGAAAATTGTTCAAATCAAAAATATATTTTATATACAAGTTTTTCATCAAAAGCTTTTTCCTACAAAGTTTGTTTGAAGCAAATTCGCCTCACAGTTCGGAATTGCCTTGAATTTCCCCGTAGGCGCTAATGTTAAGTTTTTTTGAACTGTTCAAAATTGAACAAAACATAGTTCAAATCAAAAAGTGAAATATGGGAATGAGGTGTCCTCGTCGAGATCTTTCGAACAAAAAAAAGTTTGTTCGAATCGGACTATTCATTCAAAAGTTATTAGGGGGGGGGGGGGACAGACCGACCGACAGACATTTTTCCCCATCTCAATACCCTACTTTCCAATTTTTAACTTTTCTATATTTATTTAATTATTTTATTTATTTTTGACTTTTTTTTTTTGTTTTTTGCGATATTTTTAAGATGCATTAAGCCTTCTTTCATGCTTCTTTCTTCTTTTTCTGACTTTTACTGGGAAAGTAGGCTAAAAAGTTAACGTATTTACTTAAGGGGGTACGGGGCACACTTAGAAATTTTTTTTATTAAATAGTTTAGAGCTTTGAATTTTTTTGCACTGATTCACCATCTACTTAATTAGCAAAATCATATCATAAATATTGGGGGGAAAATATTTAAATTTAATTTGTTTACAAATTAAATTTAAAAATTTTTTTTAAAATTAATTTGCTTTAAATCGCTATAACTTGATATTCTCGATCAATTTTCAATTTTTTTCAAACAAAAAAAAAAAAAAAAAAAAAAAAAAAAAGCACAAATATCTGAGCTTTAATTTTTATTCGGCGATTTAAAAAATATTTATTCAATAAAAAATAGGAAATATTTGAAGACAAATTCGAAAAGATACTTTTTTTTTTTTAAATCGTATTTTATCGATTATATCACGCGAAATATCCATTTTGACGATTCCCGAGTTAGTTACAACGAGTTTTCTCGTGACGTCTGTATATACGTTTATGCGTATGTATGTCGCATAACTCAAGAACGGTATGTCCTAGAAAGTTGAAATTTGGTACGTAGACTCCTAGTGGGGTCTACTTGTGCACCTCCCCTTTTGGTTGCATTCGGGTGTTTTTAATGGGCTCTTTTGCCCCTTTTTGGGGGGAAATCATCGTTAATTTCGATGTAAACTCAAGTGGTGTTACAATTTGGCGGACACTTGGCGATATATCGCCAGTCTTTTGTTCGCCAAGTTTTGTCGCCAACTTGGCGACAAATTTGACGATATTTTTTTTTTAATTTGGTTTTAATTTGGTCACTGTTGGTGATATTTAGAGAGTAAACTATTGAATCCCATTAAATTTACCAATAATGGGAAAATGATATTAAATTGGAGTAAAAGGAAGTCATGTGATGCACACATCAGCTCGTTTGATATAATAATAGCAGTACCAAAGTGCACAAATCAAAAAAAAAATCTTTAATCGGCTTTTACTCAAAACCATGTTTTTTGACTTAGTGTGTTCTACTTGTAACCCCATGCTCCAAATTTCATTACTTTATCTTTATCAGTTCTTGACTTATAAGAGTTTGAATGCAAAAAATCGGGAAAAATTGCATCGTGGAGAAAAACGCGTTTGAAGTTTTAAACGTTAACTATAATATTAATTAAATGCATGCAACAAAAATAATTACATCTTTCGTTCTAATTAAGATAGAAACAAGATTCAAACGTCCTTTTAAGCAGAAAAGACGTTTTTTTTTTTTTTTTTTTTTAATTATAGAAAAAAAAAAAAGAACAAAAATGCAAAATTTGACAATTTTTTTGTTTTGGACCCCCTTAACATCGGTTGGGTTCTATCAAAGGAGGAATTTTCTCATTAAAGAGGAAAAGATAAATAATTAAAAAAAAAAACATACTTATTTCAGTTTTTATACATTTTTAGTTAAACCCCTTTTTTCTGAAAATGTTATTCCAGAGTTTCCTAGCTTATCGTAAGAGCAAAAGCTTTTCGAGATTGAAGGATGGTGTCCCCTTCCGCTAGGTAGAAGATCCATTTCTCGTGAGTGACTGGTAGCCAATAGATCAGTTAATGCAGTTCCCGTAATGGGACCGACCGCCGACTTGATGGCACTATTTTATGGCATCCTATGGCCAGCTTCGATATTTATTGTACGTTTGATTTTATTTATTTGTTTATTTTTTCGCCTTGTTGATGTTTTGCTGACGTCTGTTTGTTTCGGTGCTTGTTTATTTTCTTCGGTCCATGGAGATTCTTGATTGCTTGTGAAAGGAATACAAGATATATAAGCATTGAAGGAATCATAACTTGCAATTGGTTTCCTTTTAGTTGTGTTGTTCTTTGAGGCTGTAAGCTCGTTTGTAGTAATGTTTCTGAAAGGAAAAAAGTGGAAGACAATCAGATATGATTTCCAGCTTTATATATTTCTAGTTAAGTTTATGATTCGAATTTTATCTTGTGAGAGTTCGTTTGTTCTTCTTTTCGTGTTGTCTGTAAAGTTCAAAAGTCTTTTGAAGTCTTTGTTGGGGGGGGGGGGGTACATGTGCAAACTTGTAATTTAGAAAATTTAGCAACTATGCAATGTGAATCGTGCCATAGTATATCAGGCCCTTTTTTAATAAAAATTTTTAGAATGCAACATTTTTGAACCTCCTATACACCTAGAGGGCCATTCCCTTTGGCGTACCCTCTCAAGTGCTACTGAGCTCTCCCCCCCCCCCCCAAATCCAGAAAACTCCAAAATGAGAAAAAACATTCTAAAACAACCCCTAAATGTGTTAATAGCGCAGTATGCAACACGAACCTCATCCCCCACCTTGGCACCGCTAATTCAAGCAGAATGATAGTGGCATGAAATCAAAAAATTTAAATTGACTTACGCATAGTGGCATAAAGTCAAAAAGCTTACGTATTGACTTGACATCGGTTGGGTTCTGTCAAAGGAAGAATTTTCTCTTTAAAGAGGAAAAGATAAATAATTAAGGGGGTCCGGGACACAAAAATCGTCAAATTTTGCAATTTTCTTTTATCATGTGAAAAATTATGCCGTTCTCTTCTGCTTAAGAGGACGTTTGAATCTTGTTTCTATCTTAAATAGAACGAAAGATATAATTATTTTTGTTGCATGCACCTAACTAATGTGTACTTAACTTTAAAACTTTAAACGCGTTTTTCTCCATGAGGCAATTTTTCTCGATTTCTTGCATTCAAGCTCTTATAAGTCAGGAACCGATAAAGATAAAGTAATGAAACTTGGAGCATATCTTTTTCAAACAGTTTACTTTGATTTTTATTCGGTGAATTTGAAAAAAACGTTTACAGCAAAAATTATGATTTTAAAAAAAAAGGTATCTTCGAATTTTTCGAAATTTTTCTTCAAATATTTTTTATTGATTCAATATTTTTAAAATCGCCGAATAAAAATGAAAGCTTAGATATTTGTGCGTAATTTATTTTAAAAAAATTGAAAATTGATCAAAAATATTTTGAGTTATAGCAGTTTAAAGCAACCCCATTTTTTAAAAAAAAAACTAATTAAATTTAAATAAAAAAAAATTTTTTTCGTATTTATGTTATGATTTTGCTTATTAAATAAATGGTAAATCAGTGCAAAAAATTTCAAAACTCTAAAGTATATAATAAAAAAAATTTCAAAATGTGTCCCGGACCCCCTTAAAGAAAAAAACAACAACAGATTTCAGTTTCTGCACATTTTTTGTTAAACCCCGATTCTCTGAAAACATTATTCCAGAGTTTCCTAGCTTATCGTAAGAGCAAAAGCTTTTCGAGATTGAAGGATGGTGTCCCCTTCCGCTAGGTAGAAGATCCATTTCTCGTGAGTGACTGGTAGCCAATAGATCAGTTAATGCAGTTCCCGTAATGGGACCGACCGCCGACTTGATGGCACTATTTTATGGCATCCTGTGGCCAGCTTCGATATTTATTGTACGTTTGATTTTATTTATTTATTTACTTTTTCGCCTTGTTGATGTTTTGCTGACGTCTCTTTGTTTCGGTGCTTGTTTATTTTCTTCGGTCCATGGAGATTCTTGATTGCTTGTGAAAGGAATACAACATATATAAGCATTGAAGGAATCATAACTTGCAATTGGTTTCCTTTTAGTTGTGTTGTTCTTTGAGGCTGTAAGCTCGTTTGTAGTAATGTTTCTAAAAGGAAAAAAGTGGAAGACAATCAGATATGATTTCCAGCTTTATATATTTCTAGTTAAGTTTATGATTCGAATTTTCTCTTGTGAGAGTTCGTTTGTTCTTCTTTTCGTCAGAACCATGTTGTCTGTAAAGTTCAAAAGTCTTTTGAAGTCTTTGTTGGGGGGGGGGGGGGTACATGTGCAAACTTGTAATTTAGAAAATTTAGCAACTATGCAATGTGAATCGTGCCATAGTATATCAGGCCCTTTTTTAATAAAAATTTTTAGAATGCAACATTTTTGAACCTCCTATACACCTAGAGGGCCATTCCCTTTGGCGTACCCTCTCAAGTGCTACTGAGCTCTCCCCCCCCCCCCCCCCCCCCCCCCAAGATCCAGAAAACTCCAAAATGAGAAAAAACATTCTAAATCAACCCCTAAATGTGTTAATAGCACAGTATGCAACACGAACCTCATCCTCCCCACCTTGGCACCCCTAATTCAAGCAGAATGATAGTGGCATGAAATCAAAAAAATTAAATTGACTTAATCATATTGACATTACGTCAAAACGTTTACGTATTGACGGTTACTTTTATCAATCGGTTTCGTATTGACGGTAACCGATGAAAGTTACGTATACGTCATCGGTTGAGTTCTGTCATAGGAAGAATTTTCTCATTAAGAGGAAAAGATAAGTAATTAAAAGAAGAAAAAACTTATTTCAGTTTCTACACATTTTTTGTTAAACCCCGATTCTCTGAAAACATTATTCCAGAGTTTCCTAGCTTATCGGAAGAGCAAAAGCTTTTCGAGATTGAAGAATGGTGTCCCCTTCCGCTAGGTAGAAGATCCATTTCTCGTGAGTGACTGGTAGCCAGGAGATCAGTTAATGCAGTTCCCGTAATGGGACCGACCGCCGACTTGATGGCACTATTTTATGGCATCCTGTGGCCAGCTTCGATATTTATTGTACGTTTGATTTTATTTATTTTTTTTTTTTTTTCCGCCTTGTTGATGTTTTGCTGATGTCTCTTTGTTTCGGTGCTTGTTTATTTTCTTCGGTCCATGGAGATTCTTGATTGCTTGTGAAAAGGAATACAAGATATATAAGCATTGAAGGAATCATAACTTGCAATTGGTTTCCTTTTAGTTGTGTTGTTCTTTGAGGCTGTAAGCTCGTTTGTAGTAATGTTTCTGAGAGGAAAAAAGTGGAAGACAATCAGATATGATTTCCAGCTTTATATATTTCTAGTTAAGTTTATGATTCGAATTTTATCTTTTGACAGTTCGTTTGTTCTCCTTTTCGTCAGAACCCTGTTGTCCGTAAAATTTAAAGGTCCTTTTTAAGTCTTCTTGGGAAAAAGAGAGGGAGGGGACGTGTGCAAACTGATAATTTAGAACAGTTAGCAATTATGCAGTGTGAATTTTGCCATAGTATATGCCATAGCTAGATGATATAGACGCACGCCGTGCGCGGATACATTTGATGCCGTGCAGATACATTTGCTGTAGATATGTACATTGGCTGAAAATTGTTAATAATATCCATATTAAATACTGATTTTCTTCAAAATTTGGAGATAAATTAATGAAAAACGTTCATTATTACTTTCACGAATACATGATTGAAAGCAAAAGGTATTTTCTTAATAAAAATTTTACTTTCCCACTGCATGTTGATTTTCATTCCTGCAGATAGTTTTGAGCTATGTACGCATATTCTTTATATTTGTTATCTCACCATGAGTATATCATGTCCTTTTTTAATGAAAATTTTTTGTTTGCAACAGTTTTGAACCTCCTATACACCTAGAGTGCACATTCCTTTGACGCACGCTCTCTAGTGCTACTGAGCACCCCCAAGATCCAGAAAACTCCAAAATGAGATAAACCACTCTGGACATTTCCACGGGTAACTGATGACTGACATTTTTTAAGTAAAACAATACGCATTTTGTAACATTCAACGCAAAATACATGTTGTGCAAACGGTTTTTTGCCCTGGAATATTTGTATTTTTACTTCCTTTTACAAAAAAGGAAGAATTGTATTCGCGAAAAAATTTTCACTCAAAAATCGGCTTTTTATTTCCATTTTGCTCACCCCCGAATGAATGTTGAGACTTTTTTTCGACTCGACCACACGTGGATACATGCCTAAGAACGTACAGACACCCGAAATATCCATTTTGACGATCCCCGATTTAATTACAACGAGTTTTCTCGTGACGTCCGTATGTATGTATGTGCGTATGTATCTCCAGGGATGAGATTTTTCCGGCTTTTGCCGGAATTCCTGCTTTTTCTGTTGGTTTTTAAAACCTTTCATCTTTTTCCTCCTTTTTTTGTCTCTTTCAGGCCTTTTTTTCTCAAAAATCGGAAAAAAATACGATTTTTTGAAATTTTCGGTCCCTGATTTCTTATTTGTTCTATTTTTTCCCTTTGAATCTTCATCCTGCTCGATATCTGCCAAAAACGTACGTTTTGGAATCATGCCAACGACGTGAAACACGTGCTGCGCCGAAAGTTGCATGCCTCGTTTGAGATTTCAATCCTTTTGCATCCTGAAAGTATGGGTGGTTTGTTCCTATGTACTACCTTATATCTGCTTATTTTATTCGTCATTTTAATAATATTTTTATTTTTTTAATTTATTTTAGAAAAAATGCAAAACTCAATCAAAAATGTGGCTCAGCACCCACAGTCTCGAATTTTTTTGTAACTTGGCATGGTTACTTTTTTTGTGTATTTAAGAAAGGGTAAAAAATATTTATGGTGAATCTCAAATGGTTTAGGCTTTACAATCTGTTAAAAGTTTTGAAATTTCATGATTAAATGAGGCAGCTGCAAGTTGTTCTTTTTATTCCAAAATTGTATTAGGAAGTTTTCAAAAACAAATTTTGGGTTCAAATGCAAAGAAAAAGATAAGCAATCGTTTATATACATAAATATTTATTTATTTTCAATTCTTACTATGAAAAGTATGTTCTACCACATAAAGAAATTTTAGATTTTTCTCTCTGTTGTAAATTTTTACTTTACAAACAGATCTAATTTTAAAATTTATGTTCTCACTCGTTTAACACTATAAACTCAAATGTTTTTAATGAAAAAAATATTTTTCTCTAAAAAATATAAAAAGTTGACACTTGTGTGATGCAGCCAAGATTGACCTCTGTTCTCCCCCCACCCTATGTCCAAGGACTCCAGGGTTAGAAATTATTGCCTCTTTTTCAAAATTTAGATTTATTTAGGAATCAACACTCTTGCAAAGAAATGGTACAATGCAGCAAATAGTAGAAAATTATCACTCATACTTGATTAAATAGGTATTACCTTTAAAACTGGTAAATTAGCCATTTTTTGTTGAGTTTTTGAATATCATGGCTTTCAGGTTCTATTTTGATGCGGTTTTGGATATCATCTCTTTCAGGAAATTTTTTTTTTTTGGATATTATCCCTTTACGAAATTTATTTGGATTTCCTCCTTTTTGCTCTCTGACCACTCTCATCCCTGATCTCGCATAACTCAAAAATCGTATGTCCTAGAAAGCTGATATTTGGTACGTAGACTCCTAGTGGGGTCTAGTTATGCACCTTCCCTTTTGGTTGCATTCGGTTGTTCCTAAGGGGGTCTTTTGCCCCTTTTTGTGGGAAAATCATTGTTAATTTGGATGTAAACTCAAGTTGTGTTATAATTTGTCGGACACTTGGCGATATATCGCCAGTCTTTTGGTCGCCAAGTTTCGTCGCCAACTTTGCGAAAAATTTGGCTGTTTTTTTTTAAAGTCTGGTTTTAATTCGGCCAACGTTGGTGATATTTAAAGAGTTACCCACTCAATCTCATTAAAATTGCCAATAAATGGAGAAATAAATATGTGTAAAACTTTTTTTTTTGCTTCGCTTCGCAAGAAACTAGGGGTGAAAATATTTAATGTTTCCTTGCTTACTCCAAGGTGCTAGTATTATTAAATTGGCGTAAAAGGAAGTCATGTAATGCACACATCTGCTCGTTTAAGCTGACTTTAATGGTACAGTTGAATTCCCGAAATACATTCTGGATGATTTTTAAATATTTATTGAAAACATGATAACTGACTGACATTTTTAAAAGAAGTATGCCAGTCAGTTACCATACTTTTAACATCTTTTTTTACTTCCTTTTACAAAAAAGGAAGTATTGTATTCGCGAAAAAAATTTCACTCAAAAATCGGCCTTAATTCCATTTTACTCACCCCGAATGAATGTTGAGTTTTTTTTGTTTTTTTTTTCGACTCGACAAAATGTGGATAAGCACCTAAGAATGTATAGGCACGCGAAATATCCATTTTGACGATCCCCGATTTAATTACAACGAGTTTTCTCGTGACGTCTGTATGTACGTATGTATGTGTGTATGTATGTCGCATAACTCAAGAGCGGTATGTCCTAGAAAGTTGAAATTTGGTACGGAGACTCCTAGTGGGCTCTAGTTGTGCACCTCCCCTTTTGGTTGCATTCGGGTGTTTTTAAAGAGGTATTTTGCCCCTTTTTTTTGGGGGGGGGGGAATCAATTTTAATTTCGATGTAAACTTAAGTGATGTTATAATTTGGCGAACACTTGGTGATATATCGCCAGTATTTTGATTGGCAAGTTTTGTCGCCAACTTGGCGACAAATTTTGACGGATTTTTTTTTTTTTTTTTTTTTTTTTTAATCTGGTTTGGCCACTGT